>NW_027185810.1:8812499-8869036 GCF_028583685.1 Petaurus breviceps papuanus | reverse complement strand
CATCCATCCATCCATCCATCCATCCATCCATCCATCCATCCATCCATTCATCTATGTTTACTGTAGAAGGAATTCTTGTTCATGCATGGGTTGGATTAAAGGGCTCAATTTCCTCATCTATTAAACTAGGGAGGTACTTCCAGCTCTAGATTTATGAGCCGATAAGAGGTGAGATGACCTCTGAAGACTTGTCACTCTGAGATTTGTGATTCTGTGGCCTCTCACCCTTGAGAGCTGCTCCCTTTGCAGGTAACAAAGACATTTGAGATAATTTTGCTTGGAGTACAGAATTAAGATTTACAGAATTTTCACAATCAGTAGAATCATTTTTGTTGCATGGTTTTTTCAATTGTGCAAGATTCTGTGACCCCATTTGGGGGTTTCTTAGCAAAGATAGTGGGGTTACCATTTCCTTCTCCAGCTTGTTTTACAGATGAGGAGGTAAACAGGGTTGAGTGACTTTCCCAGGGTCACACAACTAGTAAGTGTCTGAGGCCAGACTTGAATTCAGGAAGATGAGTCTTCCTGACTCCAGGACCAGCAATCTAGCTACTGCACTACCATTACAATAATTAGTGATCAGTTAATTTAGCTTCATTTTACAGATGAGGAAATTTAGAGGGGAACATACTAGGAATTGTGGGGACTAGAAAATGTCTCTTGAAGAGGGTAATATTTGAACTGAATCTTAAAGGAAGTCAGAAAAACCAATGGGTGGAATTGAGGAGGGAGGGCATTCCAGGAATAGGGGACAATTGATGCAAATAGACAGAAATGAGAGGTGCTGTCCTGTGAGAATAGCAGCACAGTCAATTCTTGCATATGGAGATTGTCTATTTTTAAGTTTTTTATTTATTTTATTTTTAATTTATAGAGTAAAACCATAACATAGTATAATAAAAATAGGTGACTGTACATGAAATTGTAAATCTATTGTATGCAACTTATTACTTTTAAATATATAATAAAATTATCATGTAATTTTTTCTTTTTTCCCCTCTTCCTGCCCTAGAAATGGCTACTATTAAGCCCAAACATGTTTATCTATGTAAAATTGTTTTATACATACTTCTGTTATCAGTTCTTTCTCTAGATGCAGACAGTGTATTCCCTCATATGTTTTTGTAGTTAATTTGGGTATTTATAATATTCAAAATAACTTATTCACTCAAAGTTGTTTTTTTTAATAAATAAGTATTTTTCTTTTGCTTTTTTGGAGGGGAAAGCAAGGCAATTGGGGTTAAGTGACTTGCCCAAGGTCACATGGCTAGGAAGTGTGTCAATTGTCTGAGGCCAGATTTGAACTCAGGTTCTCCTGACTCCAGGGCAGGTACTCTATTCACTGTGTCACCTAGCCACCCCTAAAGTTATTTTAAAAACAATTTTGCTGTTATTGTATACATTCTCTTGTTCCTGCTCATTTAACTCCATTATTTTGTGCAATTCTATCCATGTTTTTCTAAGATCATTGAGTTTATAGTTTCTTTTTTTAAATTTATTTTATTTTCAATTTATGAAATAAACAAGCATTTCCACAACATTTCTCACATAATTTCTTATAACACAGTAAGTATTCCATCAAGATCACATACTACAACTTATTCAGCCATTTCCCAATTGGTTAACATCCTTGCAATTTCCAGTTCTTTGCCACTACAAAGAGAGCTATTGTAAACATTTTAGAACATATAGGTTGGTATTGCTGTGTCAAAGGGTATAGGCAGTTTAATAACTCTTTGAGCATAATTCTAGACTGCTCTCCACAACATATGTATTTATTACTAGATTCACTACTTGTGGTTAATGGTAAGAAGTAAAGTGACTTGCTTAGAGTCTCATTGCTAGTAAATGGCAGAGCCTAGTCTTTAAAGTAGGCTCCTGACTTCCAGTCTAATACTCTTTATAGTCTACTACATTGCCTCCATAATTTAAATTTTGGATCTTACAAAGCAGATAAAAAATCATAGTGTCCTAGAACTGGAAGGGACCCCAGAGCCTATATGGTTTAACCTCCTATATGGTTGAAGAATTCCTTCTTCCATATCTTTGGCAGATAAAATCATTCAGTGTCTATTTTACCTCAAAATTAGGTAGTGATAGGGAGTCACTATCACAGACAGTTTAGTCAGTCAACAGAGAGAACATGTAATGCCATGAAAGAGAAAAGACCTTGAATAGACCGGGGACAGTAGTTTATTCTTTTCCTAGGTACAAGGATAATTGGACTCAAAAGAAACAGACTTCTTGGGAATTGGAAAAAGATTTCAGATGAAGAAGAGATTTTTTAACCAACTTTGTAAGGTCCCAAACTTAAATTATTGAGGTAACATAGTACTTTGGAAAGAGCATTGGATCGAGAGTCAGGATACTAGCTTTAAAACCAGGCTCTACCATTTACTAACAGGGTGACTCTAACCTCAATATGAAGTTGAGACTGAGGCATTAAAAAAGAGGGAACTAAGACACAGTTTTCTAAATTAGTCAAAGCAGGAATGTACCTTTAAAATTCATAGGATCATATATTTAGCGCAGGAAGGGACCTTAGAAGCTGAACCAGGCTCAGAGAAATTACTCAAGGTCACACAGGTGATTGGAAGTAGTGGAAGCAGGATTTGAATTTTGGTCCTGTAAGCTCAAGCTAAATACTGTGCCCAGTACATCACCCTGTCTTTCTTTTTCCTCATCTATCCCTCTCCTTGTAATCGAGCAAAACTTATCTAACAAGGCACGGAATTTGCAATGAAGAGGAGGATGAGAGCTAAGTGGGGAGGTGTGCATTGAGAACAAAATGGGCCCCAGCCCTCCAATTATGGCGACTAAGACAGGGACTAATCTTCCAACACCCTGCCAGCTATTATGATAAGAAGAACAGAGAAAAATGATTTTGGAGAAGAATGATTTTTTGACTACAGAGAAGTTAAGTGAAGTTTAGAAAACGGGATGAGAGGATGTTGAAGATTACTTCCTCATTCCATTTCTAAAACTTTTTCAAAAATTTCTCCCCCCAAACCAAAATATTTTCGTCAAAACTATATTGTCATTAGAATTCTGACTTAGGAATCCATGTTTTGCCATAGACAGGCACGTTTCAGTCTACATGGTGCAAAAAATACTTCTGATAAGCAGTTTTGCAAATAAGAAAAAAAATTTTTTTATCTTATGGAAAGCCTCTGATAAATTCACTCCTTTATAGAACATTCATAGCTTGTGAAGTATTTTATCTGTTCGCCTGAAAATAAACCTTGTCAGGTGAATATGTGAGTGACTATTTACAATCCAGGATGTAGAAAGATTTCTCTTCCACGATGACTACTCTTTATATTTAGATATTATTGGTCTAGGATGAAAATTAAATTTAATTCAACAAACATTTATTAAGCACGCACTACAGACATCACAATGCTAGGGGAAATACAAAGTGTAGACAGGATGATTTTTTACCTTTTGGCAGGTAGAGCCTAGTAGGGAATGTATATGTCACATACACACACATACTCATACACATACACAGGTATATAGACACTCATCCTAACACACACACACACACTGACACACACACATACACTCATCCTAATACACACATATACATATATGTAAATGCATATAACATACACGCACTACATATACTATATACACATATAATACATGCATATGTAAAAATGCATGCTTATTAGCTTCAGTTTCTTACAGGCATATAAAAATGAATATCTATTTCTTACTAAGGGTAGAATGAACTGTAGTTGATTCTAAACTGATTTCTGTCATTAACTTGTCAGATGACCTTGGTCCAGTCACTTAACAGCCTGCTATAGTGATGATAGCATTGGATAGAATCAGAATATCTAGATTCAAAACTGGACTCTATTGCTCATAATTCGTGTGAGTTTGTGCCCCTGACTTTAGTTTCTGCATATGTAAAAGTGGATGGACTAAGTAATCTCTAATGTCTTTTCCTGTTGTGGACCAAATTTTCCTCATCTGCAAAGTGTAGGGGTGAGTGGATGGATGATATCCAAGGTCCTTTCTATTTCTAGCCTTATATGATTCTTTGACATTCAATTTAATCAATCAGAGATGAGTGTGTGTACATGGTATGATGTCACTAATCTTCAGAGATCAGTATACCTTTTTAATGTAAATGAAATTAAATTGAAAAATGTTCATGGTCATTCAAAACAAATTCCCACTTTGGCCATGTCTGAAATACAAATATATCTCAATCTGCCCTCTGAATCTACCACCTCTCTGTCAGGAGGTGGACAGTATGGTCACCTAATCCTCTAGTGTTATGGTTGAACATTGGGTTCCTAAGCCTTTCGAAGTTGTTTGCCTTTACAATAGCATTGTTATTGTATAAATTGTTCTCCTATTCCAGCTCATTTCACTTTGCATTAATTTATATGTCTTTCCAAGTTTTTCTGAAATCAGTCCCCTTCATCATTTCTTACAGCACACTAGTTTTCCATGAAATTCATATACCATAACTTGTTCAGCCATTCCTCAACTGATAGGCTTCCCCTCAGGTTCCAGTTTTTTGTTTTGTTTTTTTTTTGTTTTTTGTTTTTTTTTTTCCAGTTTTGTTTTCCATGCAGGAAAACTGGTATAAACATTTTTGTGCATATGGACCCTTTTTCCTCTTTCTTTGATCTCTTTGGGGGGCATAGACCTAGTGCTGACATTACTGGGTCAAAGAGTATGCACAGTTTAATAGGTTTGGGGGCTAATCCCCAATTTTAGGATTTTTGCAGATTTTCTATTGCAGATTATGTTCATTGTGACCTACTTTACTTATTTATTTAAGGGTATGGAGTGTACAGGCTAGTAGGGGACATACATGGCACACGGAGATATACAGATATATGGCACATATAAACACAGATACACAAACACTCATCCTACTATATACATATATATGCATATATATATATATAATGTGTATGTATGTAAATTTCCTCCAGATTCTTTTAGAGTTCTAATGGAGTCTTTTATTTTTTTTATTTTTATGTCCTTTTATCTTTATGTCCTCTCCAGTGCTATGTGCATTATAAACAACTGATAAACATTTGTTGAATGAATAGATGGGTGGATGGATGGTGAATGGTGAATGGTAAATGAATGGATGAGTAAATGAATGATGAAAGTGGTGCTTTAGGAAAATTGATGCAGAATCAGAATGTTGTACTGTAAGTAAGAGAAATTAGAGACTGGGAGATGAGTTAGGAAGTTGTGGCAAAAACACTTCAAACTTGAACTATGTGTCAATGTGGTATAGTAGATATAAGCTGGGTTTAGTTTCTGAAAGACATGGGTTTGAATCCTGCCAGTCAGTCAATAAACATTTATTAAGCACCTACTATGTGGCAGGTTCTGTGTTAAGTATGAGGGATACAAAAGGAGGTAAAAGATAGTCCCTTTCCTCAAAATCTATTGAGAGAGACAACAAGCAAATATCTACAAATAAGCTACATATGGGATAAGTAGGAAATAATTAAAAGAGGAAAGACAGTAGAATTATGAGAGGTTGGGAAAGTTTCCTATAGAAGATGAGATTTTATTTGGGACTTGAAGGAAGCCAGGGAAGCCAGTAAGTGATGAAGAAGGAGAGTGTTCCAGGCATAGGGGACAGCCAGAAAAAAAAATGCCTGAAGCCAAGAGATGGAGTGTCTTGTGTGTGGAACAGCAAGGAGGCCAGTGTCACTGGATTGAAGAATATATGGCAGGAGTAAGGTGTAAGAAGACTGGGAAGGAAGGGGACAACTAGGTTATGAAGAGCTTTGAATGTCAAACAGAGGATTTTGTATTTGATCCTAGAGACAAAAGGGAACCACTGGAGTTTATTGAGTGAGGATTGGGGTTAGGGCATGGATAGACCTACACTTGAGGAAAATCACTTTGATAGCTGTGTGACCCTGGGCAAGTCTTACATTTAAGTGGAAATGGTATAAATAACAATTATATTTCTTAATGAGGTAATTAGGAGTTTCAAATGAGATAATCTGTGCAAAATGCTATACAAATTTTGAAGTTCTATATAAACAGTAGGTATTAATGTATTTAAGTGATATTCCCTAGGGTGATGGCATGAAGAATAAAATGGATTTTCATAGAAATAATATAGGAAACTCATCCACAATTACATGGAATGAAGAAGTGTATAACCTGTGGTCATTGTTTACAAATCTGGACTTAGATAAACCTGGTCCCATCTTGGGGGCTTCCCCAAAATCATATCACTTTCACTCAATAAAGATAGATCCATGTAGAGGTTACTCTGTAAAAAATCTCCAAATAAAGTTCATTCCTGGATCTCCACTGATATGGGTAAAAACATCCCCCAGATCCCATTTAAGAACAAGGTTACAATTAATTTATCAGATATAGGATGACCTTTATTCCACTTCACATAAAATTCAAAAGCACATAAAAATATTCCCAGTAGCCCATAAATAATCAACATACCTTTCCTTACTTTTTAGTGAGTCTAACTTTCTACAGAATCTTCAAGTCCACCAGCCATCCCCAACACCCTACAGACTTCCATTAGAAGGGAAATAGGCTCAGAATTGACAGAGGGACAGGACCTTGCCATTCCAGTAATTCTCATTCAATTCACTTTTCCTACAGAGATGTAGAGAGACATGTAATGTTACAGAACTATTCTGAGGGCTTGGACTTTCCTCAGAAAGGAAACCCACTTGGGGTTGCTGGCTGCCAAACTTTTCCCTGCCTCTCTCCCCACAACCACTTGTTTTTCCTTGGACCCAAACCAAGCAGATAACTCAAGGTAATAGAAGAGGACAAAGTTCTCCCCTATGCATTAGTCTCTTGATGCACTTTTAGTTTCAGGATCCTCATATGCAAGCCTCTTCTCTCTTTGTTTAAAATAATTTTTATTTACTTCATTAAATGTTTCCCAATTACATGTAAATTTTTAAAATATTTATTTAAAATACATTTTATTTTTAATTTATGGAATAAAATAGACATTTCTATAACACAATATAATAAAAAATGTGAAACTACAAATCCATTAAGCACAACTTGCTATTCCTTTTAAAAATCTGATAGTTGTCATCTAAATTTCTGGTTTTCCCTTTTTTCTCCCCTCCTCCACTGTAGAGATGTCTACCATTAGACACAAATATGTATATATACATATATATGTAAAAGTATTCTATACATACTTCTATTTATTAGTTAAATCATCTCTGGATGAAGATAGCATCTTTCTTCATACATCCTTTGTAGTTAATTTGAGTATTTACAATAGTCAAAATGACTTATTTGCTCAATTTAATTTTAAAATTCATTTAAAAATTTTAAATTCATTAGAGGAATTGGCAATTTAATTTAGTTAAATTCAATTTAACATTCATTTAAAAAAATTGAGTTCCAAATTCTCCTCCTCCTTCCCTCCCTCTTCCACCCACTGAGAAAACAAGCAATATGATATTGATTATACATATGAAGTCATATATTCAAAACATATATCTATATTAGATATATTGCAAAAGAAAACACATGCACACACAAACAAGAAAAGTAAAGTTAAAAAATATGCTTCAATCTGTAGTCGGAATTCATCTGTTCTTTCAAGAGAGATAGCATTTTTTTCATCTTGAGTCCTTTGGAATTGTCTTGAATCATTGTCTTGATCAGAGTAGCTAAGTCTTTCATAGTTCACTATACAATATTGCTGTTAATATGTATAATGTTCTCTTGGTTCTGCTTACTGCACTTTGCATCAGCTCATAGAAATCTTCCCAAGTTTTTTTTTTCCCTGAAACCACTCTGTCCATCATTTCTTATAGCACAATAGTATTCCATCATAAATATATACCACAAGTTGTTTAGCCATTCCTCAATTGATGGGCATCCCCTCAATTTCCAACTCTTTGCCACCATAAAAAGAATTACTATAAATGTTTTTGTACAAATGGGTCCTTTTCCCTTTTCTTTGATCTCTTTGGGATACAGACCTAGTAGTGGTATTGCTGGATAGAAAGGTATGCACAATGTTATAGCCTTTTGGGCATAGTTCCTAATTGTTCTCCAGAATGGTCACACTAATTCACAACTCCATCAAGGGAGTTCCCTGATCTAATTGATTACCTTACTAGAAGGTGAGCCTTTTATATTTTGATTGCATCAGGGAACTCCCTTGATAAATTCTCACATTTGCTATTAAAGCTCAACACTGGGGAGAAATGGACAAAGCAAAAGATTCCAACCTCAGTCCAAATCAACATTTTAGTTGTGTAGGTATGCTGTGCTTTAGGAAAACCTCAAATACAAAAATCTGACCCAAGTGAACTAATGGTTAATCATTCACTTTACAAAAAAAAATTGCTTTTGCTGAACGATTTGGCAGTTTTCCTCAAAATTGCCAATTCCTCTAGTGAATTTAAAATATGAGTTGATTTGCAAAGTTTGATTAACACACAACGTAGCACTAAGATACAACTGCACCATTACAGATAATGACACATAAGACATAATGAGAATGGGACTGCATGAAGCACCAAGCACCACCAAGTTTGTTTGTTACCCTAATATCTCTTTAATAGCTCTCCTCTGTTTTCCGGTGTGGTACAGGCACACTAGACTGTGAAAGATACACTAGATTGGGAATTATTCCTTCTGCCATTAATTACTTCTTTAGCCATGGGCATATCACAACCTGAGTGTCAGTTTCTTTAACATGAAAATGATAATTAAAAAATCACTTTCCCTACCTATCTTGCAGTGTTGTGAGAATCAAATGAGATATGGTACTATGAAAGGGATTTGGAAACCATATATAAATACACAGGACAATTATTTGCAAATACCCCCTGGAACTTGATTACTATATATCGTGAAAGTCTGCCATGATTTAGAGCTCCATCACCAGCACTATAGAAAGTAATTTCATAGGATCATATAGATTTAGAGATAGATGAGATCTTGGAGGTCATCTAGTCCAATTCCCCCATCCCCTTTTTTCCTCATTTTAAGTTTATTAAGACTCTAGCAGTACAAATTATTCAGGTTGTAGAATATCAAAAGACCAAACTTAATGAAGCCCACATTGAAAAAAAAAACACACCTCAAAATAAAAAAGGGAGAAGAAAACAACAATTACAGCAACAAAAGGATGTTCTTCAACCAGTCTCTAAACCTAAGGAGAAAAATAGAAAAACAAAGTTCAAGGCCATCACTCATCTGCTTTTTATTTCATCGATTACAGGACTGGACTCACGATCAAATTTTTTTGTCTTTACATACTTTACAAAGTATGGGATCTTTCTTGACTCTTTGATTTTTGGTGGATTTCTTTTTCTAATGAGCATTATTTTATAATTTTATTTCCATACTGCTTCCTTTGCTGCACTTTCTAGAGTTCACCTTGTGTACTAGGTGAGCAGACTTTAATTTTCAAATACACAAAAATATGAATTAAGTGAATGGGGAGGTGTTATTTGCAGATGATTGTGCACTCAATGCAGTCTCTGAAGCTGAGATGCAACAAAGTATGGATCGATTCTCTGGTGCTTGTGCTAATTTTGGCCTAACAATTAACACCAAGAAAACACAGGTGCTCAGCAACACACCATCCATATGTGAAGCCATTGGTTATAGCAAATGGAGACATTCTGAATGCTGTGGATAAGTTCACTTATCTTGGCAGTACACTTTCTAGGGATGTACGCACTGATAAGCAGGTTGATGCATGTATTGCCAGAGCTAGCTCAGCATTTGGGAGGCTCTGAAGGCAAGTGTGAGAGAGAAGAAGTATTAGACTGGCTACCAAACTAAAGGTCTACAGAGCTGTTGCACTGACCTCATTGTTGTATACTGTGAAACCTGGGCAGCATACCAACACTATGCCAGGAAACTGAATCAATTCCATTTGAATTGTCTCAGGAAGAGTGTGAAGGTCACCTGGCAGAATAAGACACCAGACACTGAGGTCCTTTCTTGAACTAAACTGACAAACATTCAAAGGCTACTGCAGAGAGTGCACCTATTATGATGGGCTTGTCATGTTGTTTGAATGCCAAACATATGCATGCCAAAAAGACTATGCAGAACTCACACAGGGCAAGCGTTCATGTGGTGGTCAAAAGAATTGATACAGGGACACTGTCAAGGTCTCTCTTAAGAACTTTGGAATTGATTGTGTGACATGGGAGAGAGACACTGGCACAGGACCTGATGGCATGGTGTGACCACATGAGAGAAGGTGCTGTGCTCTATGGGCAAAATAGAATTGAAGTAGCTCAAAAGACATGTGAGATGTACAAATTTAGAGCATCCGCCCTAAATGTTCACATGGACTCTTTGTGCCCGACCTGTGGTAGAATCTTCCAAGCTCATATTGGTCTGACCAGTCACAGTTGGACACACTGTAACTTGACCTTGACATACTATGTCATATTGGTCCTCTTTGAGAATGAAGAACAACAGCCAACCATTTGAGTCTCATTTGAACATGACTGTTTGTCACATCCTTTTGGGGGATGGGGGGTGGGCAGAGGAGGGAGGAAATGGGCTGTCCCTAGGTCTTAGATGAAGAGGAGGAAAAGCGCTTAGTACCCTCCTTGCCATTTCACTTGCTTCCCTCAGAATGATAGTAGGGAAGTGAGAAGAAGACTCCAACTCCAGTTTTGTTTCAACTTGTACCAGACACAGGGGCTGCTAGGTTGCACAGTGGATAGATAAGAGTGTTGGGTCTGGAATCAGGAACACTCCTGTTCTTGAGTTCAAATCTGGCCTGTATGACCAATACTAGCTGTATGACCCTGGACAAGTCACTTAACCTTGTTAGCCTCAGTTGCTTCATCTGTAAATGATCTGGAGAAGGAAATGGCAAACTATTCCAGTATTTTGGCCAAGAAAACTCCAAAGGGGAGACTCATGAAGAATCAGACATGACTGAAAAAAAATGACTGAACTGTATCAGATACAGGAAAGCTGGATGGAAATGAATAGGAAAAGAGGCTGGGTGTCAATTACCAGAAAGGATGCATCTGGGGGACTTTCTCTTAGGACTGACTTCTACTGTCTAGATAATTACCAGGAGGGGCTCAAGTTTGGTGGGAGTTTAAACTCCGTGGTTTAGGGACCTTAAAAAAGATCCCAAGGGCAGCTAGGTGGTACAGTAAATAGAGCACCAGTCTTGAAATCAGGAAGGCCTGAGTTCAAATGCGGCCCCAGACACTTAACATTTACTAGCCGTGTGACCTTGGGCAAGTCACTTAACCCCCATTGCCCTGCCTTCCTCCCTCCAAAAAGACACACACACACATGCAGATCCCAACCAGATGAAGACTCTGGGTAAGCTGGTTTGTTTTTTGAGGGATGGTAAACAATAGATGATCAGTGACTAAGGTGGGGATTGGAGACATCAGAAGGCAGCAGTATTCTGGTAATTTTATGGGCAGTTTAATTCTCAACTCCCAGTTTTGTGTAGATGGAGAGCTGGCATCGGTCAGCGTCGAATGAGTGCCCACTCTTTTGCCCATTTTGTGCTGTAGGGATTGTTAGGTGCTGAGTAATAATAAAACACTTTATAATAAAGTAGGAAAGATAAATCATAGGGACAGAGAATAACAAGAGAACACTATTTAGTACAAATAATTATAGAATGAGTTTCTAATAACTTGGTAATTCTGTGGTACAGACAGAAATGACAAAGGAATGAGAAAAGTGATTGTAAAAATAACTGGGCTAGAGTCATCATGAAAAATTTTGTACAAAAGATGGGACTTAATCTATACCTTGAAGGATGAATAGCTTATGCTTGGTTAGGTGTGTGTGTGTGTGTGTGTGTGTGTGTGTGTGTGTGTGTGTGTGTGGTGGTGATAGAAGGGATCCTAGGTGTGAAGAGTGAAATAATTAAAATATTCTCCCACCTTCTCCAGTTGTCCAGATCCTTTTCTTCTTCCTTATTTACAAGAACTAGATGGCAAATGGAGGGTAATTGTAACAAGAGTTATAAAATATTGGATGCTCAGATAGATCTGTGATTCATTGATTTGATCAGTTATCTAATTGATTTGGATATTTCTTCCATTCTGATATGCTCTGGTTCACAACTCATCCATGCTTGTTTATCCTGTACAATTTTCATGTTCATTCTCCCATAAATTTGCCACAAAGGATCTACCCTTAGTAGTCATGTCACTCTTATCATTGTTATTATTTGTTATAATAACTCCTGTTTATATGGCACTTTAATGAGTGAGGACCATTTCTGTTCCTCTTTATTTCCTCTAATGGAGTCCAATGTGCCCTTAAATTGTGAAGGAGGAATTACTAAAGGTGGGAGAAAGAGATGAATTATTTTTGGTCAAAAGATGCTTCTGATTTGGAAGAACTTAAAATATTCATTTTAGGATTGTGAAGTTATCACTAATAAAAAAAATCCATCCATGATGTCCCTGAGCTATGTGTTATATTCTTTTTTGACTAATCCAGCCAGCAAGGTTTCTGTCCTTGTCCCATTTTATGTGCTTCACCGCAGTTATTAGGGGGTCCTTGCACTGACTTTTTGATCGGATAAGGACTACAAGTCATAATGACTGACTAGGTCAACTCTAAAGTGCTAAGATTAATTTATATCTGATCCTAAGCCCATAAAAATATAAAAGGAAACAAGACAAGGAGAGGCTATTTCCATTATTCCACATGACTGTTCCATGTCAGGTGATGGATAGTTTATGACTTACAGGGCAAAGCAGTTTAGAAAATTCACTAGATGCATGGGGTTAACTATTACAGTAAAGGCAAAATAAATATAAATTTGATCGGCCTGATGGGTGTATATTTTTATGGTTGTTGTTCTCTTGTTTTACCAACTGCAGAAGAATGGGAACTTGGAACATGGCAGTACTGAAACCAATACTCATTCCATTCCCACAGGAAATTATAGCTGCAGTTGGTCAAGTCATTCCAAGTGAGAAATGTCAAATGCTCTCTGATTCCTAGAAAATGCTCCTGAGTCCTGTGGAAATTATTTTTGCTATTAGTCTTGAGAGGACAGGATTCTTTACACTATACTACATGACCATCCCTCCCCTAGCTTCTCTTTGAAACCTTCTTTTCTCTCCTCAAGTTTCCCAAACCATGCCCTGATCCATCCTTCACAGAAATGGACTTTGCCTTATATTTTATTTATGTTTTTAAATTAAATATTATCTTTATTTTTAGTTTACATCATTCATTTCCACAAGATTTCAAGTTGCAAAATTTCTCCCCATCTTTCCCCTACCAACCACCCCAAAAAAGTGATCCCACTGTATACCCCCTCTCCCAATCTGCTCTCTCCTATATCCTTCCCCACGCCCCCTCTGACATTCCAGTAGGGCAAGATGGATCTCTTTACCTCAGTGCCTGTATATCTTATTTCCCAGGTGCATGTAAATAATAATAATAATATATATTTTTTGAGTATTTGATTTTAAAACTTTGAGTTATAGATTCTTTCCTTTCCTCCCTCATTACCCACCCTTACTGGGAAGATAAGAAATTCAATATAGGTTGTACTATATTGAGAGTATATGGGCATATGAATACATATGTGAATGTGTGTATATATGTGTACAAGTATACATAGACAGAGGGCACTGGACCAGTTGAATAGGGAGTGATGATACTTAAAAGGTGAAATTGAGAGGCAAGAGAGGAATATAATGAGAGGGGATGGGGAGAGACAGAATGGGGTAAATTATCCCACACAGAAGTGGCAAGGCAAAACTGTTACAATGGAGGGGAAGAACAGGAAGGCAAAAGGGAGTGGGTCAACTTTACTCTCATTGAATTTGGCTTAGGGAGGGAATGACATACACACTAAATAGAGTACCTCACCCTACAGGAGAGTAGGGGGAAAGGGGCGAGAGGGGGGATGATGGAGGGGAGGTCATTTTGGTGGGGAGGGAAGTTGGAAGCACACACATTTGAAAAGGTACAGGATCAAGGTAGAGAATAGAACAAGTTGTGGGCAGTATAGGATGGAGGGAAATATAGTCAATCTTTCACAATACATCCACTATGGAAATGTTTTGTGTAGCTACACCTCTACAGTAAAGTTGACCCACTCCCTTTTGCCTTCCTGTTCTTCCCCTCCATTGTAACAGTTTTGCCTTGCCACTTCTATGTGGGATAATTTACCCCATTCTGTCTCTCTCCATCCTCATTATATTCCTCTCTTTGCCTCTCAATTTCACCTTTTAAGTATCATCACTCCCTATTCAACTGGTCCAGTGCCCTCTGTCTATGTATACTTGTACACATATATACACACATTCACATATGTATTCATATGCCCATATACTCTCCTATATAGACATATATGTATGTATGTATACATATATATATATTTATATTACCTTCACCTATTCTCATACTGAGAAAAGTTTCATAAGTTACAATTATCATCTTTCCATGTAGGAATGCAAATAGTCTGACTTTGATAAGTTCCTTATGATTTCTTTTCCCTGTTACCCTTCTCATGCTTCTCTTGCTTCTTGTATCTGAATGTCAAATTTTCTATTCAACTCTGGTTTTTTCATCAAGAATGCTTGAAAGTCCTCTATTTCATTGAATGACCATATTTTCCCCTGAAACATGATACTCAGTTTTGCTGGGTAGGTGATTCTTGGTTTTAATCCCAGTTCCTTTGACCTCTGGAATATAATATTCCAAGCCCTTTGATCCCTCAGTGTAGAAGCTGCCAGATACTGTGTTATCCTGACTGTGTTTCCACAATATTCAAATTGTTTCTTCTTGGCTGCTTTTAATATTTTCTCCTTGACCTGGGAACTCTGGAAGCTGGCTATAATATTCCTAGGAGTTTTCTTTTTGGGATCTTTTTCAAGAGGTGATCAGTGGATTCTTTCAAGCTCTGTTTTGCCCTCTGGTTCCAAAACATCAGGTCAATTTTCCTTGAGAATTTCTTGAAGGGTGATTTCTAGGTTATTTCTTTGGTCATGGCTTTCAGGTAGTCCAATAATATTTAAATTATTTCTCCTGGATCTGTTTTCCAGGTCAGTGGTTTTTCCATTGAGATATTTCATATTGCCTTGAATTTTTTCATTTGTTTGGATCTGTTTAATAGTATTTTGATTTCTCATAAAGTCACTAGCTTCCATTTGCTCCAATCCAATTCTGAAGGAAGGATTCTCTTCAGTAAGCTTTTGAGATTCTTTTTCCATCTGTCAGATTTGGCTTTTTAAGTCATTTTCTTCATTGGCTTTTTGAGCCTCCTTTGCCATTTGAGTTCGTCTATTTTTAAGGTGTTATTTCTTTAGTCAGCTTGTTGACTCTCTTTTCATGATTTTCTTGCATAATTCTCATTTGTCTTCCCAATATTTCCTTTACTTCTCTTATTTGGTTTTCAAAATCCTTCTTGAGCTCCTCTATGGCCTGTAATCAATTCATATTTTTTGGAAGCTTTCGTGCAGGAGTTCTGACTTTGTTTTCTTCCTCCTGTTCCATGTTTTGATCCTTTTTGTCCTCAAAAAAGGAATCCATAGTTGGATTGCTGTGCTTGCTTTGCTTCCTTTGCTTGCTCATGTTGCCACTCAGTTATTTGACTTTTGAGCTTTTTGCCACCATAGAACTCTCCTTCAAGAGAGGAAAGCTTTGTCCCAAATTGCTGGAGTTTTCACAGCTGCTGGAGCTATTGGCTGGCTGCCCTCTCTGAAGCCTCCACCAGCTCTGGCACCTGGTTACCCACCCCAGGATCTCCACTCTAGACAGTAGTCCAGATCCAAGCAGGTTAAAGCAAGAGCAATTACCCCTCAGAATGGTTGCTTGGTCCCCCTACAATCTGCAAGTCAGGAGCTCTGAAACAGCCATGCTGTGGTGGCTGCCTCAGCTGCTTCTCCCTCCAAGGGGCAGAGGTCGGACCGCACTCCCAGACCCCCTGTTCCCAAATTCCACTGACCTCTCACTTCCTTGGCATTTATGCATTGATAATTCTGAAAACTTCCACAGCTGCTGGTGATCCACTCTCCTATAGTCCCTCCAGCTGTGGCTGGTTGGGCTGCCCTGGGGCTAAAACCACAGGCTTACAAGGGGTTGGGCTCTGCTCCTACCTGCTACAGTGCACCCTTCTCGGCCTGATGGGCTGTTTTCAGCAGGAGGTTTGTTTGTCTCTGTCATTTTGTGGGTTCCGTAGCCCTAAAGTTCATTTAGTCATTTTTATAGTTATTTGGGGTGGTAATGGGGGAAGCACTGGGAGTTTTCCTGCTTCTACACTTCCATCTTCTTGCCTTATACTTTCAAAAACAGAGGCTCCCAAACTCCCCCATCCCTTCAATTCTGCATCTCAGATCCCCTCAGCATAATTCTCCAATCTCTCTTCTTTTGTCACAGTTTAGGAGGAAGACCCTTCTCCTTGCAAATGTCAACCTGTCTACTTGTTCTTGATCTAATCCCTTCCCATGTCCTAAAGGAGCCTACCCCATCAACAGAATATCCCCTCCCTCTCTCTAATTTTATACTTCCTGTATAAAATTAGACTCCCTCCTACTTGCCTACAACCCCACCCAGATCTTTACCTGCTCAAAGGGCTTTTGCTTGAGCTTACATCTTCGCTTGAAGCTACCATCCTATATTAGCTTCTCCTGCCCTTCACAGGAAAATCCTAAAAAAAAAAAGCTATCTTAGTTCCATTGCTTATTCTTGTTTATCTTATGCCCACTTCTCATTCTTTGCAGTCTGACTTCCAACCCTCCTAACTGACTAAAACAGCCCTCTCCAAGATCAACAATGATTTCTAGATCCAAAAGCTTTTTCTCAGTTCTCATTCTTCCTAATTTCTTTGCAGCATTTGACACAATTGACCAACATTTCTTTCTTGATACTCTCTCATCCCTGGGTTTTTTTGATTATATGAACCACTTCTGGCTCCTTTCTTCTTAGTAATTTTGCAGAATCTTCCCCCATGACTGGATGTATGCAAGTACTTGAGGTTCTCCTCTCCTCCTCCTCCCCTACCCTTCTCTCTCTTTTTCTCTCATCTCTTCTCCTGTGTTCTCCTCTTTTGTTCTGTCCTGTCTTCTCTTCCTTTTCTTTTTGTCTCCTCCTCCTTTTCCTCCTCTTCCTCCTCCTTCTTCTTCTTCCTCTTCCTCTTCCTGTCCTCCTTCTCCTTCACCTCCTCTCTTTCTGATTCAATTATCATCTGTATGCAGATGACATCCAAATCAACATCTCCAGACCATCTTCCCTCTGACAGGGAAATCTAGCTTTACCAACTGTCTCTTTGACACATCCTCCTGGAAGCCTCATTGGCAGCTCAAATTCATCATCTTTTCCTCAAACCCTGCCTATCCTTATTCCTATCAAGGGTACCACCATCCTTCCAATCAACCTGTTTCACAGTCTTAGACTCATCCTTAATTTTTCAGTCTTCCTCAGCTGTCAGTTGCAAAATCTTGTCTGGTCTATTTAAACAGTATCTCTCACATATATTGTTTTCTCTCCTCTTATGTGACCAAGACCCTAGTTTAGGCTTTTATCACCTCTTGCTTGAATTATTGAAATTGTCTCCTATATGGTTTCCCTGGGCTAGCTAGGTGGTGCAGTTGCTAGAGTGCTGGACCTGGAGTCAGAAAGACTTGGGTTCAAATCCATCCTCAGACATTTACTAGCTGTGTCACCCTGGGCAAGTCACTTAACCTGTTGACCTCAGTTTCCTCATTTGTAAAATGAGTTGGAAAAGGAAATGGCAAACCACTCCATTATTTCTGCCAAGACAACCCCAAGTGGGATTGTGAAGAGTCAGATATGGCTGAACAACAAAACAAAAATGGTTTCCCTGCTTCCAGTCTGTCTTCTATACATCAATGAAACTGATAATCATAAATAACAGATATAATCATGTCTCCTTGATCCTAAACCTTTGTAGCTCCCTATTACTTCTAGGATAAAATACAAGTTCTTCTGTCTGACAATTAAAGCCCCTCCCAAACCATCTCTAACCTCTCTTTCCAGACAAATTCCACATCCGCTCATGTGTCTGAGTCGTGGCCTACTGGCTGTTTTCCAAACATGACATTGCACCCTCTGCTTCTAGGTCACTGAATAGTCTGTCCCACATGCCTAGAATGTTCTCTCCCCTTATTTATGCCTCTTGGAACTCTTATCTGCCTTCATGGCTCAGTTTAGTCACCACCTCCTACAAGATGCCTTTCTTGATCCCCCCCTCCCCACTTGTAAGTACTATCCCCCTATGACACTTCTTTGCATTTATTTTGCCTGATGTCAGCTCTTCCAGGGCAAAGACTTTTATTTTTTCTTTATATCTTCAGCTACCACAGTTCACAGAATGTTGTAGGCACTTAACATAATATTTAACACTGCTGGTGGTACAGTGGATAGATCGCTGGGCTTGCTGGGAACAAGAAGGTGAGTTCAATTCCAGCCTCAGACATTCACTAGCTGTGTGACCCTAAGCAAGTCACTTAATCTCCATCTGCCTCAGTTTCTTAAATTGTGAAGTGGGGATAATAATGGCACCTACTTCCCTGGATTATTGCAAAGATCAAGTGAGAAAATATTTGTAAAGTGCTTAGGATAGTGCCTGATACATTGTAGACAATAAATGGAATTAAATTGTTGAACTAAATTGACTAGGAGACAGGAAATCGGTTCTAGTGCCAGTCTTGTAACTAACTGACTGGCTGTCCCTGAGGAAGGTGGGACTGTTTGGGGACCAGCACTCTCCACTGTAAAATGAGAGTTATTTTGTTGTTAATCTGTTACTTTAAAGTTCCTTCCAGCTCAGCGTACAATGACAATTGCTCCTTCACATGCTTTGGACAATTTAGCTTCAGAGGATCCAAGGCCCATGGTTATAGCTAGTGATGGCTTTGGATAGACCAGACTAAGTAAGTCAGTGAGTCACAGCAGCAAAAGTATAGGAATTGGAATCAAAGTGTTTGAGATTTTGAATCTAGCTTCTTCTACTTCCTTGCTGTATCACTCAGAGTAAAACTAAATCTCTTGGAGGCTCAGTTTACCTATCTAGAATAGGGGTGATAAAATTTGTCTTTCTTTACAGAGATGTTGTGAGGTTCAAATGCTATATTAAAAAAAACAACATTTTGCCAACCTTAAAGGGTTGCATAAATAAGTTGTTCAGTTGTGTCTAACACTCCATGGGGTTTTCTTGGCAAAGATACTGGAATGGTTTGCCATTTCCTTCTCCAGTTCACTTTACAGATGAGGAAACTGAGGCAAACAGGGTTAAGTAGCTTGCCCAGAGTCACACAGCTAGATTTGAATTCAGGTCCTCCTGAATCTAGGCCTGGTGTTCTATTCACTATGCCAACTACCTGCCCTTACATAAATGGTAGGTTTTATTAATAGATCTTCTTTGCATAAGGCTTTAAGGTCTACAAAGTACTCTCTTCATAACTAACCTGTGAAAGAGGTAATGGAAGTATTCTTATAACTCACTTAACAGATGAGGAAACTGAGAGTCAGAGAGGAATTCAGCTAACCTCTTTGAACCCAAGTATTCTCTCCTGTAAAATGAGAAATTTGGACTACACAATCCTTCTCAGCTCAAAATCCCCAGAATAAAATATTTTTTATTATTTTAGGGCAAAGGTGATGGAGTATGGTGATGTGAGGAGAATGTTGTCTATGGGTATAGAGAACCTGTGTCCAGCTCCTGGCTATTATACTCATTACCTGGTCTTTTGACCAGTTACTTAACGTCTCCAGGACTCAGTTTCTTCCCCTGCAAAACAAGTGGGTTGGATTAAAGGACTTTCAAATTCTTTTCTCGCTAAAAATTTAAGATTACACTCTCCTTAAGGAAAGTAATTGGCATCTTTTGTTTTTCTAAATGAATTTCTAGGGTTTCAATATAATTGTTCAGAAAGATTTTTCTTTCCTTTTCTTTGAGTCTCAAGATCTAGAGACCTGGAAGAGGAATTATATTGTTTGACATTTGTCTCATATCAATCCATAATTCCTGTTTTTTCCAGAATTAACAGATTCTCATGATTAATGTTTTGCACCAGACATAGACTCTCTTCCAATAAAGTCCCAAAGATTTTGTTATCCTTTATATTTATATCTTCAGCACTTAGCATAGGGCCTGCATATAGTAGGTGCTTAATAAAGTCTTATTAACCAGCTGAATGATTGATAATACACATGAAACAATTCACAGCAGCATTTATATTCTAGCTTAACTGGATGAAAATCCTCTAAATTTGATATAAATATGAGCTCTCTTTTTTCTACCCTGCCCCTAAATTGTTATTTTCCTTCATGCTTTCCCCTGGAACTGCCCATAATTTAATCCATTAGTAGATTAGGCTTTTCCAGGCCTGTTCATTGATATTTGATCCTTGGATCCTCTCAAGGAAAATCAATGCATGACTTTTCTGTTAATTAACATAATGCTAATAAAATGTATAAGGTTGTCAGCATTACTGAAACCCTCATACTTAGGCTTATTAAGTAGACTAAGTGAAGGAAAAGATGTGTGTGTGTATATTTTTTAGGATACTATATAATGGGGCTGCTTCATGGTGGTAGGTACTGGGTTACCTGTAGGTTAAAACAGCATCTGTTCATCAGTCCCAGCACTCCTGCTGACAGGGATTGAGAGTTGGGTGAGGGAAGAGGCTAGAAGTGGTGGTTCCAAACTGTCCAGCTAAAGCTAGATGGTGACTTAGGAGCTAAACTTCCTTAGATCTTAGAATTGCACTCCTCTATAAAATCAATGTACCTGCTGTGATGGAAACCTGCTGTGATGGAGACCTGTGTTCAAATTGTGATTTGACTACCTATTACCTATGACTATGGAGCAGTCCATTAACTTCTCTAGGCCTCTAGATTTTTTTTGCTCCTTAATCATAGGGGGTTGGTCTTTATTATCTCAAAAGTCCTTCCACTTCCAGTTCCTATGACTATTTATTAAAGATGACTTGCTAAAGAGAAGGAGAAAAGGGAAGTAGAGTCAGCAACTCCAGGGCCCTCTTTCATTAGTGATTCATAGTAGCAGAAAGTCTGCCTCCCTATCCAACTAGCTTCTAATAATTGCAGATAGCCTTTATTAAGATAAAGAATTATAAGAATATACAAATTCTTTTTTTTTTTTTGGAGGAGGGAAAGCAATTGGTGTTAAGTGACTTGCCCAAGGTCACACAGTTAGTGAGAGTCAAGTGTCTGAAGCTGCATTTGAAACTCAGGTAGGTCCTCCTGACTCCAGGGCTAGTGCTCTGTTCACTGCGCCACCTAGCTGCCCCTAAGAATTCTTATATTAAGAATGTCAGAAAAAAAAAAAAAGAATGTGGGAAGGGGGAGAAAATTTAACACTCAAAAACTTGTGGAACTGAATGTTGTAAACTAAAAATTAATTAATTAATTAATATTTTTTTAAAAAGAGTGAAGCAGCCAGCAGAATACTTTGTGTGACTCAGGGTTGAGCCAGACTCTGGGCTCCACTTTGACCAGCCCTATACAAAACTTTCCAACCCAGCATTTCAACCTCATTAACCCTTAGAAGTGAGGTTCTCCTTCCTTAATAGGAGTTGCTCTAGCTGATCTTCCTGTATCAAGATCATGCTAGAGCCCCATGATCAGACTATCCTTTGAATATTATGCTTCAATGAAGGGAAATGGGTCTGGCTAGACTCTCTCCACGTGAACCACAACAATAGCTAGCATTTAATACAGCGCCTTATGGTTTGCAAGCATGTTACATATGTCATCTGATTACTTCCTCACAGCAACCCTATGGAGTAGGTGGTATTATCATTCCCATTTTGCAGATGAGGGAACTAGGACTGAAGGAAACAAGGTTGTTTGCCCAGGTTCACCTTGCTTTCAAGTGTGTAAAGTCAAATTTGAACTCAGATCTTTCAGAGTACAATACTTTATCCTCTGGGCCACTTAGTTGACTCTATATGGGACACCTTGGTGAATGTAACCATATGTGATAGGGAGGAAATTGCTAACTGGTCCATGGATAGAGAGATAGAGAAAGGGGACCCCTAACCTTAATTTCATGGTATCATGCTTCCACTACCCAGGAAGCTAGGTAGCCTCAAATCTTTAGGACTAAGCAGGCAGGCATACTACCTTCCTAGAAAGATCACACAAGTGGGCAAGGGGCAGGAACTTGGTCTAGACTTTGCCTAATTTTTTCCTTATCCACTTGCTTCCCCCAAAGCCATTCTCTGTGCTGTACCCCTTACCTTTTCCTTCCTTTCCCCTTTCTTCTTCAAATCAAGCCTACCATCTGCTGTGACAAGTGTACTCATTCACCTTTTCCCTCTTATCTCCTCTCTGGCAGCCAAGTGCTCTGCAGGCTGGCAGCCTAATCTCACTGCTGATACTGTATTTCTGTATTCATCATTCCACCCTCAGGCTGCTGCGGCTGCTGACACCACTGCCATTGCTGTCCAATCTTTCCTTTTATCAGGGAAAGGGAGAAAATGAGGCTACATCCCAGACAAAAAAGGGGGTGGTGGTTGGAGGTAATAGCAAAGGTGGGGAGGAGAGGGCATCAGCTCCCAAAGGGCATGCAGGCTACTGTTATTGGGGGTGGGGTGGAGACCTTCCCAACTGAATCTCAAAGGGAGATCATGCATTTTCCATCTCAGCTTTGTGACCGCCTGCTTTCATGTCATGGTCTCTGCTCATCACCTTGAGCACATATGCATATACAATCACCTTTTTTCGTGAAAAGTACAGTCGGGTGCTTCCCTCCTCCTCCTCTTCTTTTTCTTCCTCCTCTCTCTCTCCCTCCCTCTCCCTCTCTCTCTGTCTCTGTTTCTCCCTCTCTCTCTCTCTCTCTCTCTCTCTCTCTCTCTCTCTCTCTCTCTCTCTCTCTCTCTCCCTCTCTCTCTGTCTCTGTTTCTCCCTCTGTCTCTCTCTCTCTGTCTGTCTCTCTCTCCTTTTTTCTCTCTCTCTCCCTTTCCCTCTTTCTCTGTCTCTTTTTCTCTCTCCCATTTTAATGAGAGCAGAAGGTGGCATGAAGGCATTGGTTGCCTGAGGGCTGGGGGCAGTCTAGGTATATTATATAGCAATGGTATCAAACTCAAGTAGAAGCAGGTTCCTGAAAATTAATATGATCTAGGTATTATCTTTTCATTTCTTTTATTAAACATTTCCCAGTTACGTTTTCATTTGCTTGAGGCTGCTCTTGGAGCTTTGCGCATGCTTGTGGCCTGCGCGCGGTGATTTGACGCCTCTGCCACTGTGCACACGCCTTTGACCGTTTCCACCCGCCATCTGTTGTAGGTTTTTGACAAGGCGTCCTCTTCACCAATATCCTAACGCCACTGCATGTAGTATGTCACTGTAGACCTTGCTTTAAAATAATAATGCCTTTATTTTTAAAGGAATTTTTCACTTTTCAAAGCACTTTCACTTCAAAGACATTATTTCCTAAGTGAACCAATACACAAATGATCTGTGTATGACCCCCCTCCAGGGAAATCCAGGAATCATGCAGCGTATGTGTGTTTCTATCTATAGGTCTGCAATGCATGTGTACTGTGGGTCTACAAAAGGATAACAAAGGTAGGATTCAAACTCAATATCTAATGACTGAATAACACACTTTGGGGAAAAGACAATTGGGTCATGTGTCCACTGTCTGGAGAGGCAGAATTATGATCAAATGCTATGGTTTTATCACCATTACTAAACTATCAAATCTTGGGAAAAATGAGGAACCTTAATGAAACTACTCTCATGTACTGCCCCAACTCTCACAATCTCCTTCAAATCCCTCCTCTCCCACTGCAAAACCCCTGTGCTTAATAGACTTGGACATTCTTTTTATAGTAAAGACAGTAGTATGGATGGAAAGGAAAAAATAGTGATGTTAATAATAATACCTCTTTCACATTAATATAGTGATATCAATAGAGAGTATTTGTGATATATAAATTTTCTTAAAAAAAAAAAAGACCAATAGGCATTGGACATGCTGAGCACCAAATAACACCCTGAAGAATGAAATAGATTATACTTTAACAGATGGGGAAAGATTTATTATTGATGTGGGATTTACCCCAGAGTCAGCTGTCTCAGTAGAATCAGAGCTCCTCAGAGAGAAGATCAAAATCAGTAAAAAAAAGAATGAGAAAAAGAGATGGGATGCAAATGAAACAATTTACTCTTGAATTACTTTAAAAAGTAATTGAAAATTAAAAATGGAAAATGGACAACAGAAACAACATTAACACTGAATAAGAGAATTTTATCCAGAAGTTTAACCAATGGGGATGAATTGCCACTACAGAGACCAGAAAAACTCAGAAAGTACTTTAATCAGCAAACATCTGACTTACTTGCCAAATGGAGAGAAATGTCTGCCAAAGAAAATCATTGGGTTAGAAGATAAATTTGTTTATAAAATCCCTAGATGGCATTACATCTCTGTCCATTTCTCCAACAAGCACTAGCAATACCTTCATGCACACCTTCCAACTA
Source organism: Petaurus breviceps papuanus (assembly GCF_028583685.1). NCBI lineage: Eukaryota > Metazoa > Chordata > Mammalia > Diprotodontia > Petauridae > Petaurus > Petaurus breviceps. The sequence continues at coordinate 8,844,580 of NW_027185810.1, read as the reverse complement.
ATTTTTATTTAAATATTTTCCTTGTTTATTATTTATTTTTAATAATTTTTTTACATTTTGAGTTCTGAATTTTCTCCCTCCTTCCCACCCATTAAGAAGGCAAGAAATGGGGCGGCCAGGTAGCACAGTGAGTAAGAGCACCGGCTCCAGTGTCAGACTGACCTGGAGATCGAATCCCGGGCTCAGACACTTAGCACCCACCCAGAAACACCTGGCCATGTAACCTTGAGCAAGTTACTTAACCCCAATTGCTTAGGGGTGGCCAGGTGGCTCAGCGAGTAAGAGCACTGGCTCCAGACCTGGATCAAATCCGGGCTCAGATACTCAGCACCACACCCAGAAATAACTGGCCGTGTAACCTTGAGCAAGTTACTTAACCCCAATTGCTTTAAAAAAAAAAAAAGGCAAGAAATGAGATATCAATTATGCATGTGAAATCATACAAAATACTTTTTATTACCAATTTTGCAAGAAAAATAAAGAAAGTTAAAACATTTTACTTCAATCTGCACTCAGACTGCAATAGTTCTTTCTCTGGAGGTAGACAGCATTTCCCATAAAAAAATTCTTTGGAATTTTCTTGGATTATTGTATTGATCAGAATAGCTAAGTCATTCAGAGTTGATCATTGTACAATAATGCTCTCCTGGTTCTGCTCATTTCACTTTGCATGAGTTATATAAATCATCTCAGGTTTTTCTGAGAGAATTCTGCTTGTTAGTTCTTACAGAACAATAGTATTCCATAACAATCAAATACAATCCCTTCTTCATTCATTATCCAACTGAAGAATATTCACCCTGTCTCCAATTCTTTGCCACCACAAAAAAGAGCTGATATATATATATATATATACACACACACACATTTTTTATATATCTAGGTCCTTTTCCTTTTTATTTGATCTCTTTGGGATACAGACCTGGTTGTGGTATTTGTGGGTCAAAGGGTATGCACAATTTTGTAACCCTTTGGGCATAGCTACAGATTGCTCTCCAGAATGGTTGAATCAGTTCACAATTCTATCAACAATGCATTAATTAGTGTCCCAATTTTTTTTTCACATCCCTATTGGCATTTGTTATTTTTCTTTTCTGTCATTTTAGCCAATCTGATAGGTGTGTGGTGGTGCCTCAGAATTTTTTAAATTTGCATTTTTCTAATCAATAATGACCTAGATTATTTTTAATACAACTATTTATAACTCTGATTTCTTCTTAAAACTACCTATACATATCCTTTGAACATTTATCAATTGAGGAATTGCTTATATTATTATAAATTTGACTCACTTCTCTATATATTTGAGAAAAGATGCCTGTATTTGACAAACTTACTGTAAAATTTTTCCCTGTTTCCTGCTTTCCTTCTAATCTTAGCTGCATTGGTTTTGTTTGTGCAAAACCTTGTAAATTAAATCTGATCAAAATTATCCATTTTAATTCCTGACATCCTCTCTATCTCTTTTTTTTGTCATAAATTCTTCCCTTATCCATAGATCTGACAAGTATAATTTTCTATGCTCCCCTAATTTCTCTTTCTATCTCTTGTTGCACTTTTTTAATGATATATAGAAATTTTTTTAAAAGCAATTGGCGTTAAGTAACTTGCTGGCCAGTTAGAAATCTTTATGTCTAAATCATGTACCCATTTTTACCTTATCTTGGTATATAGTGTGAAAAGTTTGTCTATACCTAGTTTATAACAAATTGCTTTCCAGTTTTCCCAATTATTTTTGTCAAATGTTGAGTTCTTACCCCCCAAAATTCAACTCTTTGAGCTTATCAAATGCCAGATTTCTACAACCATTTTCTTCTGTGTATTGTGTGCCTAATCTATTCCACTGATCTAGCACTCTCTTTCTTAGCCAGTATCAAACTGTTCAGAGAGAGCAACTCCAATGGGCTGGCCACATTGTTCAAATGCAAAATGTATGCTTGCCAAATGATTGTTTTATGGAGAACTCACACAGGGCAAGAGTTCACATGGTGGTCAGAAGAAGCAATACAAGGACACTTTCAAGGTCTCTCTCAAGAACTTTGAAATTGATTGTATGACATGGAAGACACCACTACAGGTCCACTCAGTATGGAGTGCCCACATCAGAAAAGGTGCTGTACTCTCTGAGCAAAGCAAAGGAAATGTAAGATGTGGAAATTTGGAGAATCCAGTCCAAATGTTCACATGGACTATTTGTGCCTGACCTGTGGTAGAGCATTCCAAGCTCCTATTGGTCTGAACAGCCACAGTCAGACACATTGAAACTTAATTTTAGCATAGTGATGTCATTTTGGTCCTCTTTGAGAATGGAGGACAACAACCAATCAACCAAACTGTTCTCATAATTACAGCTTTGTAATACTGTTTGAAATCTGGTACTGCTAGGCAAGTGCACATTTTCTTCATTAGTTCTCCATATAGTCTTGACCTTTTTTTCTAAATTTTGTTATTTTTTCTAGCCCTATAAAGGAATTCCTTGGTAATTTGATTAGTATGATGCTGAATCAGTAAATTAATTTAGGTATAATTGTCATTTTATTATATTGGCTCAGTCTAATCATGAACAATTAATATTTCTCTAATTGTTTAGATCTGTTTATTTGTGTGAAAAGTGTTTTGTATTATGTTCATATAGTTCCTGGGTTTGTTTTTTTCAGATAGACTCCCAAGTGTTTTATACTGTCTGTGATGATTTTAAATGGAATTTCTCTTTCTATCTCTTGTTGTACTTTTTTAGTGATATATAGAAATACTTATGATTTATGTTTGCTTATTTTATATTCTTCAACTTTGCTGAAGTTGTCAATTATTTCAACTAATTTTTAATTGATTAGCTAGAAGTTCTTAACAATATCATTATATTGTCTGCAATGAGTGATAATTTTCTTTCCTCATTGCCTATTCTAATTCCTTTTTCTTCTCTTATTACTATAGCTAGCATTTCTCATACACCATTGAATGATAGCAGTGATAATGCACAGCCTAGCTTCACCCATGATCTTATTGGGAAGGCTTCTAGCTTATGACCACTCAGATAATTCTTGCTGATAGTTTTAGATGGATACCATTTATCATTTTAAGGAAAATTCTGTTTATTCCTATTCATAGAATAAATGTTGTATTTTGTCAAAAAAAAAAAACCTCACAATTTCTGCATCTATTGAGATAATCACATTTCTTTCTTTTGTTATTGGTGTGGTCAATTATGGTGATAGTTTCCCTAATATTGAACCACCCCTGCATTCTTGTTATAAATCTGACCTAGTCTTTGTGATCCATTGCTGTGATCCCTTTGCTAATATTTTATTTAAATCTTTTTTTTTTTGCTTCAATATTCATTAAGGAAATTGGTAGTTTTCTTTCTCTGTTTTTGCTCTTCCTGGTTTAAGTATCTATCCCACAGTTATGTCATAAAAGGAATTTGGTAGGACTCCTTGTTTGCCTACTTTCCCCAAATACTTTATATAGTATTGGAATTGATTGTTCTTTAAATGTTTGGTAGAATTCACTTGGGAATCCATCTGATCCATTGCAGAGAGCTCATTTATGGATTATTCAATTACTTTTTCTAAGGTAGGATTGTTTTAAATATTCTATCTTTTAATCTGGGCAATTTGTATTTTTGTAAATATTCATCCATTTTACTTAGATGATGTGATAGTAATGGCAATTAAAGATTCCCCTGTATTGGCTTGGTTTTCAATTTGATTGTGTTAAAACCCAGAGCTTGTTAATCCCACCTGTGGGATGGACTTGTTGATGTGAAAAGAAAGTCCTGAACTGGGAGGAGCTGGTGACGTAGATTTGGAGAGACAAGAGAGAGGCAGAAGAACTTTTTGGAAGCACCACCTTGTGGAGGTAGAGAGAGAGACTGAGAAGGATTGCTGGGGCCACTTTGAATCGCCCTGGACTTTTGAGACCTGCCCCCTGAGCTGCCAAGGACTGAGGAGACATGGCTGTTTTGCTGGTACTTTGTCTGTCTGATTTGATGTTGTTTTGCCAGATTTGTCCACTGGTGAAAGACTGTCCTGTTGAAGAAGTCCTGGAACCTGGCTTTTGGTTAAGAAGCCCTGAGACTGTCCTGCAGACAGAGAGTGAATACTGTCCACTGGTGAAGGCCAGTGCTGTTGTTGCAGGGGTCTGGGAACCTTTCTGTTGGTTCAGAAGCCCTGAAGAAGGATTTTCTTGTATGTTTACAGAAATCCTGGGAGAGGGTTTTGCTAATGTTTTCAGGGGTTCTAGGACTGTTCTACAGGCAGAGGATGAATTAATGAAAAGACTGGCAATGTATCTTGTGGCCTTGCTAAGCCCACAGATGATCAGATTTACTGCATGTAATTGAGCAAAATAGCTCCTAATAATTGCTTTAATTTCATGTTCATTGGTGATGCATTCACTTTTTTCATTTTTGATATTGGCAATTTACTTTTATTCTTTCTTTCTTTTTGAAAATCAAATTATTGGGGTGGCTAGGTGATGCAGTGAATAGAGCACCAGCCTTGGAGTCAGGAGGACCTGAGTTCAAATCCGGCCTCAGACACTTGACACACTAACCATGTGACTTTGGGCAAGTCCCTTAACCTCAATTGCCCACCAAAAAAAAAAAAGCAAAAAGCAAATTATCTATTTGTTGTTTTGTTCCCTAGTTTTATTTATTAGTACAAAGACTTTTTTTACTTTTAAATTTATTAATCTCTTCTTTAATTTTCAAGATATCTAATTTGATATGTAAATGAGGATTTTTAATTTGTTGGTTTGTTTCTACTTTTTAAAAATTGCACGGCCAATTCATTAACCTGCTTTTTCTCAATTTTATTGATGTAAGCATTTAGTTATATAAAATTTCCTCTAAGTACTTGCTTTGGCTGCTTCCCTCAGATTTTGATATGTTAGCTCATTGTAGTAATTTTATTTAATGAAATTAATTATTGTTTCTATGATTTATTCTTTGACCAATTCATTCTGTAGGATTAGATTTTTAAATTTCCAATTAATATTTTAATCTATGTTTTCATGAACCTTTATTGAATATAATTTTATATTTCTACTTTTATTCATTTTTCTGAGGTTTTTATGCCATTCTACATCATTAATTTTTGTTAAGGTGCCATGTACACCTGAGAAAAAAGGTGAACTCCTTTCTATTTCCATTAAAATTTCTCTGAAGACCTATCAAATCTAATTTTTCTAAAATTCTATTTATCTCCTTGATTTCTTTCTTAATTATTTTATGGTTTGATTTATCTAGTTCTGAGAGGGGAAAGTTTTGGACAGGTTTATTGTTTATTTCCTCCTGTGATTTATTTAACTTTTTCTTTAAGAATTTTGATGCTATACTGTTTGATGTGTATATATTTAGGATTGATATTACTTTATTGTCTATATCTTTTAGCAAAATGTAGTTTCCCAGTTTATCTCTTTTAATTAGGTCTGTGTTTGCTTTTGCTTCATCTGAGATCATGATTGCTACCTCTGACTTTTTTACTTTAGCTTAAGCATAACAGATTCTGCTCTGGCCGTTTATTTTAATTTTTTGTATATCTTTCTGTTTCAACTGTGTCTCATGCTACACAACATATTGTTGGATTCTGGTTTCTAATTCATTCTAGTATTCTCTTCTGTTCTGTGGGTGATTTCATCCCATCCCCATTCACACTTAAGATTACTAATTGCATATGTCCCTCCATCCTATTTCTCTTGTTTATCCTTCTCTATTTCTTTTTATCTGGTCTCTTTCAAAAGCCTGCTTTGCTTCCAATCATTGCCTCCCTTAATCTGCCTTTTATCATCCCCTTCATATCTCCCAGCTACTTCCCCTCCTATTTCCCTATGGAGTTGTTATAGGGATAGGAATTTAAGATCTTTCCTGCCCCTAGGCCCTTTGATAGGCTTAAGAGCACCTGGAGCCTGTGGTTGGAGGCTTGGTTTTCAGGAATGCCTACACCATGGTGCTCTGTGAGTGGGAAGTGGGTCAAGAGGGTTGTGAGATTCTTTGAGCCAGGAGAAGGCTATATATACCCTGATGTGAGATTTTGTTTTGGGGCTCACTTTGAGAAGTGTTGTATGATTTGACCAGATGAGACTCTGGGCAGCTGTTGAGCCCCCTGGCTTTGAAAACCCAGATGTTGGTGCTTCCCTCTCTGGTAACTGACTAGGTATGGATGTAATGGTCAGTTGGAAGCCTGTCTGCTTGATCTGTTTCTCTGTCTTCTTGTAACTTGTTTGTATTCTCTGAAGTTCAGGGTGATGACCTTTTCCCCTGAACTATGTAAATGACTTATGTTTGATTAAAGCAAGATTGTTAACCCATTTTGAGTTGCTTTCCTATAGAAAAGCAGATCTAAGAACCTGTATTGGCAGCAGCAACCCTGGGGATGCTGGGGTGCTTGCTGCTACAGGAGTAAGATAGATTTCTATACTCAACTCAGTGTGTGTGTGTGTGTGTATGTGAATTCTTCCCTCTTTGAACGAATTGTGATGAGAATGAGGTTCAAATGTTGCCCCCCCCAACCTTTTCCCCTTCCATTATTGGTCTTCCTTGCATGCTTCTGTTATGTGAGAAAAGTTTTCCAATCCTACCTCTCTCTTTTCACTTTTCCCAGTGTATCTCTCTTCTTCATTTTTAAAGGGATCATTCCAATGTAATTAACTCACACTCATATTCTCGGTCTATGTAGATTTCTTCTAACCACCTTCATAATGATAAAGTTCTTAGAAGTTACATGTATCACCTTCTCATATAAAAATGTGAGAAGATTAAATTGATTCTGTACCTTTCTTTATTAATCTCATGTACAATTAATTGATTTTGTCATATAACTGCCTAAGTTGTGGTTCTTTGTCTCTGAACTAAAGAAAAAAATTCAGCCAGCCTGTAATGAGTTAACTTTGGAGATCCAACTCTTTTGCTAATCACTGTACTATTCTTGCTTCAAGGAAATCTGTTTTCCTTGAAAAATGTGAATGTACACCCCCATGGAGTCTGGCCTAGAATTTCTATGCCACCAAGCTATCCTTCAAACATGTCTGGTTTGCTATCCAAAGAAATATGGCCCATATATTTAACCTTGCAGGTGGACTCAAACAATGAACTTTTCTAAGTTACAAGAGGGAAGGAGAGGGCTATCTCAGGCCTCTTGTCCCCAACTTCAACCATTCATATTGTTCTCTACACTTCATCTATGTAAACAATCATGTTGTCTTCAACCCCATGATGTCAACAACCCTAGAACCAATTTTATTATTTCTCCACCTACCCTGTTCTTTTCTTTATTCTAATCTTATAAAAAGGAACTGAGTCCCCATCTCAGGGTCTTTGGCTAAACTGAGGCAATTCATTAACCCATTCTATTGGCAGGTAGCACCTCTGTTAAGAAAATGTTATCTTGCTTGGAGAAAACATGCCTCAGACTACCTTTGTTGAATTTTACTTGTGACAAATGTAAATAGCTTAACTTTATTGACTCCTTTATGTTTAGTCTTTTATATTTATCTTTTTATGCTTCTCTTGAGTCTTGGGTTTTAAGGGCAAATTTTTTTTTTTAAATTTATTAAGTATTTTGTTTTCCCCCAGTTACATGTAAAAACAATTTTAACATTCCTTTTCAAAACATTCAGTTCCAACTTCTCTCCCTTCCTTCTTCCCCACCCCCTTCCCCATTGAGAAAACAAGCAATTTGGTAGAAGTCATACATGTGTAGTGATGCAAAACATTTCCATAATAGTCATATTGTGAAAGAAAACAGACCAAAAAAAAAAAACTCAGCCCCAAAACAAAACCAAATCTTAAGAAAAACAAAGTAAAAAATAATATGCTTCAGGGTGGAGCCAAGATGGCGAAGTAGAAAGAGGACTTCAGCTCCCACTTCCACCTCCTCCAATTCAGGTAAAAAACTACTCTAAATGAACTTTGGAGCTACAAAACCCACAAAATGACAGAGAGAAGCTAACCTCCTACTGAAGACAGTCTGGCAGGCCAGAAGGAAGGGGCCAGCACAGCACTCTGGGAACTGAGCCCAGCCCTGCGTGAGCCAGAGGTTTTAGCCTCAGGACAGCCACAACCAGACACTGGCTGGAAGGACTTCAAATCACCAGCATCTGTGGTGGTTTCCAGAATTATCAACCCATAGATGCCAAAGATAAAGTGAGAGGTCAATGTAGACTTTGCGGGAACAGGGAGTCCAGGAGTTTGATCTGGTCTTTGCCCCTGGGGGCAAGAAGTGACTGAGGTTCCATGGCCATGCAGCCACTGCAACATGGCTACTTCAGAGCTCCTGGCCTGCAGATTGTAGGGGGACCAAGCAATCAGTCTGAGGGGTAATCGCTCTTGCTTTAACCTGCTTGGTTCTGGATCACTGTCTAGGTTGGAGGTCCTGGGGTGCATGAAAAGTTTGCCAGAGCTTCTGGAGGCTTCAGACAGGGGGCCAACTAATAGCTCCAGCAGCTGAGAAAAACCCCAGCAATTTGAGACAAAGCTCCCCTGTCTGGTAGTAGAGTTCATTTGTAACGAAAAGCTCAAAAGTCAAGTAACTGAGTGGCAACATGAGCAAGCAAAGGAAGCAAAGCAAGCACAGCAATCTGACTTTACACTCCTATTTTGGGGACAAAAAGCATCAAAGCATGGAACAGGAGGAAGAAAACAAGTCAGAACTCTTGCACCAGAAGCTTCCAAGAAAAGACTCAGCTGCTTACAGGCCATAGAGAAGCTTAAGAAGTATTTTGAAAACCAAATAAGTGAAGTGGAGGAAAATTTGGGAAGAGAAATGAGAATTATGAAAGAAAATCATGAAAAGAGAGTCAACAACCTGACTGAAGAAAATAATATCTTAAAAAATAAAGTAGGGGCGGCTAAGTGGCAGATTGAGTTAGAGCACTAGCCCCAGAGTAGGGAGGACCCAAGATTGGTTCTGGCCTCAGATACTTAACACCCACACAAAAAAAACTGGCCATGTAATCTTGAGCAAGTTACTTAACCAAAATTGCTTTAAAAAAGTAGACTAACTCAAATGGCAAAAGAGGCTCAAAAGGCCAATGAGGAGAATGACTTAAAAAGCCAAATTTGACAGATGGAAAAAGAATCTCAAAAGCTCACTGAAGAGAATCCTTCCTTGAGAATTGGATTGGAGCAAATGGAAGCTAGTGACTTTATGAGAAATCAAGATATTATTAAAAAGATCCAAACAAATGAAAAAATTGAAGGCAATGTGAAATATCTCACTGGAAAAACCACTGACCTGGAAAATATATCCAGGAGAGAAAATTTAAAAATTATTGGACTACCTGAAAGTCATGATCAAAAAAAGAACCTAGAAACCATCCTTCAAGAAATTTTCAAGGAAAATTACCCTGATATTTTAGAACAAGAGGGTAAAATAGAGGTTGAAAGAATCTACCAATCTCCTCTTGAAAAAGATCCTAAAAAGAAAACTCCTAGGAATATTATAGCCAGGTTCTGGAGTTCCCATATCAAGGAGAAAATATTACAAGCAGCCAAGAAGAAACAATTTGAATATTGTGGAAACACAATCAGGATAACATAGGATCTAGCACCTTCTACACTGAAGGATTGAAGGACTTGGAATATGATATTCCAGAGGCCAAAGGAACTGGGATTAAAAGAATCACCTACCCAGCAAAACTGAGTAGTAGTATATTTCAGGGGAAAATATGGTCATTCAATGGAATAGAGGACTTTCAAGCATTCTTAATGAAAAAATCAGAGTTGAATAGAAAATTTGACATTCAGATACAAGAAGCAAGAGAAGCATGAGAAGGTAAACAGGAAAAAGAAATCATAAGGAATTTATCAAAGTTGAAATATTTATATTCCTACATGGAAAAATGATAATTGTAACTTATGAAGTTTTTCTCAGTATGAGAATAGTTGAAAGAAATAGAAATTTGTATGTATATATACATATAAATGTATATGTACATACATAAATATCTATACAGGAGGGTATATGGGCATATGAATACATGCGAATGTGTGTATATATGTGTACAGGTATACACAGAGGGCACAGGACCAATTGAGTAGGAAGGGATGATCCTTAAAAGGTGAAATTAAGAGGTGAGAGAGGAATATAATGAGAGGAGATGGGGAGAGACAGAATGGGGTAAATTATCTCATATAGAAGAGGCAAGGGAAAACTGTTACAATGGAGGGAAAGAACAGGAAGGCAAAAGGGAATGGGTTAACCTTACTCTCATTGAATTTGGCTTAGGGAGGGAATGACATACACACTAAATAGGGTATCTCATTCTACAGGAGAGTAGGGGGGCAGGGGATGAGAGGGGGGATGATGGAAGGGAGGGCAGGCTGGGGAGGAGGGAAGTTGGAAGCACCCCCCCTTTTGAAAAGGGACAGGATCAAAGTAGAGAATAGAACAAGTGGGGGTGGGATAGGATGGAGGGAAATATAGTCAGTATTTCACAATATATCCACTATGGAAATGTTTTGCATAGCTACACATGTACAATCTATATTGAATTGCTTATCTTCCCAGTAAGGGTGAGTGATGAGGGAGGAAGGGAAAGAATCTATAATTCAAAGTTTTTATACATATATATACATATACATACATACATACATATATATATATATATATATTATTTTACATGTAATTGGAAATAAGATATACAGGTATTGGGGCATAGAAATCTACCTTGCCCTACTGGAAAGTTGAAGGGCTAGTGGGGAAAGATATGGGAGAGAACAGATTGAGGGAGGAGATATTCAGTGTGATTGCTGTTTTGGGGTGGTGGGTAGGGGAAAATGGGGAGCAAATTTGTAACTCAAAATCTTCTGGAAATGAATGGTGTAAACTAAAAATAAACACAAAAATTAATTTTAAAAAAGTATGCTTCAATTTGTATTCAGACACAATCAGTTCTTTCTTTTGGAATGGATAGCATTTTTCATCACAAGTTAACGTCAAATTTTCTCTTCAGCTCTGGTCTCATCAGGAATGCTTGAAAGGGCTCTGATACTTTAACTATCCACTTTTTTCCCCATGAAGGATTTTACTCTGTTTTGCTGGGTAGGTTATTCTCAGTTATAATCCTATTTCTTTTAACTTCTGGAATACCATATTCCATGCCCTCCACTCCTTTAACATGGATGCTATGAAATCTTGTGTGATCATGAGTGTGGGGCTATGATATTTGAATTATTTCTTTCTGGTTGCTTGTAATATTTTCTTCTTGACCTAGGAGCTCTAGAATTTGGTTATAATATTCTTGGGAGTTTTCATTTTGGGTTCTTTTTTAGGAGGCAATCAGTGGATTCTTTCAATTTCTATTTTATCCTCTGGATCTAAGATATTAGGGCAGTTTTCCTTATAATTTCTTTAAATATGATATTTAGGCTCTTTTTTTATCATTGCTTTCAAGTAGTTCAAAAATTCTTAAATTATCTCTCCTTAATCTGTTTTTAGTTGTTTTTCTGATGAGATATTTAACATTTTCTTCTATTTTTTTTCATTCTTTTGACCTTTTTTGTGTGTTTGTTTGGTTTCTTGAGGTTTCATGGAGTCATTAGCTTCTAGTTGTCCAATTCTAATTTTTAGGGAATAATTTTTACCCCTCCCCACTTCGCCTGTTTTGCTTTTTAAGGGGTTCTTTTCTTCAGTGAATTTTTGTGCCTCTTCCACCATTAAGTGAGTTCTAGATATTAAGATATTATTCTCTTCAATATTTTTGTGTTTCTTTTACCAAGCTGTTATTTCTCTTTTCATAGTTTTTTTTTGCATCATTCTCATTTGTTTTCACAAATTTTCTTCTACCTCTCATATTTGATTTTAAAAATCCCTTTTGAGTTCTTCTAGGAGTTTTGTTGGGCTTGTGTCCAATTTTCTTTGAGGCTTTGCTTGTAGCAATTTTGACACAGTTGTTTTCTTCTGGGTTTGTGTCTTGATTTTCCCTGTCATCATAGTGACTTTTAATGGTGAGGTTCTTTTTTGTTGTTTACTCATTTTTCCAGCCTATTTCTCAACTTTTAACTTTATATTAAAGTTGGACTTTACTCAACTTTAACCAACTTTAAATTTCAGTGGAGAAAGCTCTATTCCAAGCTTCAGGCCCTTTTGTGCTGCCATTTTCAGAGCTGGTTTCTGGGTATCTGTAAGTTTTCAGTGCTTCCAAGGTGGTATGATCCAAGAAGAGGTGAGGTCATTGCTCTCCTGGCCTGTGCTCTGGCCTTTACCTCTTTAGGGACCTTGGGTCCCTGCAACTTCAAGTGTTAGTGCTCTTTTTGGTCCTGAAACTGTGACCAGGTCCATTGCTCTCCTTCAGCCACAAGCACTAGTGCTCCTTTCTGCCTTGGAAGTGTGACCAAGACCCCTGTTCTTTTGTAGCCACAAACATTAGTCTTCTTTTCTGCTTTGGCTCCCTTGTTGATGAACAGACATGTTTCTCTCCACCCTTGACCTGTGATAAGGTCCTCTGCTCCCTTGCAGTCACAATTACTAGTCTTCCTATTCACCCTGAAACTGTGATCTGGGACTGCATATAGGCAATGCAACAGGGTCCTGCACCCAGTGCAAATGGTACCCTGGAATGTCTGTCTGACCTAACTCAGGCAGCACCCTAAAACTATCAGAACAACGAACAGACATACTGCTGTCTTCCAACACCAACCCGCTTTTTGTCTCTGGGTTGAAAGCTCCTGAAGCTGTGACTGCTGTTGCTGTTGCTACCACCTCCAAGGCCTGCTGCTGGTATTGTCACAATCTGCACTGTGCCCCTGAACCAGTGTCACAAAACTCTCTTGACAACCTCCTAAGTTGTCTTGAGCTGGAAAAATGTCTTACCATTTCCTTTTGTTGGCTTTGCCTCTTCAGAATTATATTTGAGATATTATTTTAAAGTTGTTTGGAGGGGAATGTTAGGAAGTTTCCACCATCTTGGCTCCTGTCTCAACTATTTTTAGATTCATGTTTTTCTTCTATTTCTCAGACAGGGCACAGACCACATCCAGGTGAGTAGCTAAGTGCTAAAAAACCTGTCTGATTTGGGAGCCACTGACTTGAGGCCATTGCAATAATTGAGGCAAGAAGTGATGAAGGCCTGAGCTAAGGTGGTAGCTAGGGAGTAATAAATTGGGTTAGATGTGAGAGGTGTTGTGGCAGGAGAAAGTATCAGATTTGGTATTGGATTAGCATGTAGGGTGAAGGAAGAATGAGGTGTCAGAGATAATGACCTGATTACAAACTTGAAAAAATGGAAGATGGAACTCGAAAGTTCAGAATAGGGATGGAATTTTAGAAGGGAAGAATAAATTTTGTTTTGGATATTTTGAGTTTGAGATGTCTAGAGACATAGCTTAAAATGTCCAGTAGATAGTTGGTAATGTAGTCCTGCAGCTAGGGAGACAGATAGGTGGTTCAATGGCTACTGGACCTGGAGTAAGGAAGAACTGGGTTCAAATCCAGCTCTAGCACTTACTAGCTGTATGACCTTGGGCAAGTCATTTAATCTCTATTTGCTTCAGTTTTCTCATCTGTAAGATGGGGGTAATAAAAGTATCAACATCCAAGGACTGTTGTGAGGATCAAATGAAATAATTGTAAAACAGTTAGGACAGTGCCTGGCACATAATAAGCACTATATAAATGCTAGTTATTAATTATTATTATTATAAGGAAGAAACCAAGATAAAGCCTTTATTACACCCCAGGTAGGCTTTGTGATGTGGATAAATATCTAACAAAGGAGATAGAAGGAGTGGTCAGAATGGTAGGAAAAAAAACCAGGGAATGTAGTGTCATCAAAACCCATTGAAGTGAATAGAGCACCGGCCCTGGAGTCAGGACGACCTGAGTTCAAATCTGGCCTCAGACAGTTGACACACTTACTAGCCATGTGACCTTAGGCAAGTCGCTTAACCCCAATTGCCCCCCCCCAAAAAAAAGTTAAGAAAAAAGAAACTCAAACTAATTTGGGTGGCTAGGTGGTGCAGTGAATAGAACACTGGCCCTGGAGTCAAGAGGACCTGAGTTCAAATTTGGCCTCAGACACTTAACACAAAAAACAAGCCATGTGACCTTGGGCAAGTCACTTAACCCCAATTGTCCTCCAAAAAGCAAAAAAAAAAAAAACAGTGAAAAGAGAACACCCAGTAGGAAAGGGTGATCAGTAGTGTGAAATTCTGCAGAAAGATCAAGGACAAGAACTGAGAAAAGGCCATCAGATAAGGGATCTTTAGTAACTTTGAACAGATTAGTTTTAATTGTGTGATATGGTCACATGATTTCAAAGGGGTTGGATGAGAGGAAAGTAGAGAAAAGTAGAGATTTTTTTTCATTTTCTAAAGAGAGTTTTTCTGAGAATTTGCTTGAGAAAGATATGGATGGGATGATAGTTTGAGGGTCTTTTAGGGAATAGTAAAGGTTTTTTAAACATGGGGGGGGGGAGGAAGATATGGGTATGTTTTTAGGTAGAAGGAAACCTAACTCAGGCAGCACCCTAAAACTATCAGAACAACGAACAGACATACTGCTGTCTTCCAACACCAACAAAAATGAGAGATCCTTCACTTATTAGTATGCATCGGATTTTGACCAAGATGAACCTTAAACATTGGCCCCACTAGTAATCAGAACTCACTCTTGTCATTGAACCAAGAATGCCAATATTTAGTGTGTCCTACCTAACAAACTTTATCCATTATCATCTTATAACCTGATAGTAGCCATTCTTACTGCACTATATCATCCTTTGATACTGAGCATTGGCTTACGGGTGATGAGACAAAATGGTGTCAGATCCTGTCCCAAAAGTACTAGTCCAAAAGTGCCTTAAACCTGACTGGTGTGGGTGCAGACCCAGTGTCAGAAATGACATTCTTAAGCAATCAGAATGTTTCAAATAATTGGTGTAGAGCTATGAAATTTCTCAGAGAGGTACTGGGGAGGTTTAGAAGCATTTCAAGTTCTCCTCCTTGTAAAGTGCTGTAATAGCAACAGTTTCTTAGTTAAGGTTTCTTGGTCTCTTCCAATTAATAGAAAAATAGGTGCCTTTGGAAGGCATGGCATATGCTATGTGGTTAACAGTCTTTTCAATATCAGAATCAATTCCAGATCACATATAGCTTCTGGCCAGTGTTTTAGTGTGAAAAATTCCTCAATGTGCTACACTGAATGTGGCCAAGATAACAATTACCTTATGGAGTAAGAACATGATTTCCCCATGAACCAAGACTGATCTGTCCATTTATGGGCAGATAACTCTTGGTTTGTTCTTGTAAATGCCTTAAATTTCTCAAGTAGTTTATGTGCTGGCCACTACCTCGACATCCAGTTTAGGAGGAGGGAGGGAGAGAGAGAGAAGGAGAAAGAATTTCTTAAGCACCTTCTGTTGCCAGGTACTGTGCACAGTGCTTTAGAACTATTACCTAATTTGTGTCCCACAAAAACCCTGTGAGGTACATGCTCTTATTATTCTGATTTTATAGTTTAGGAAAGTGAAGCAGACAGTGGTTTAGTGATTCTCAGCAGGGTCACAAAGCTAGTAAGAATCTGAGACAGGGTTTGAACTCAAGCCTTCCTGACTCCATGTCCTGTCCCCTATTGACCACAACACCTAGCTGCTTGTACCTGCCTCTGTGGCTTGACCAAATACTCCATGGGCAAAACACTCCCTTCCACAATGCTGCCCCTTGTTGGAGACCACTGCCTAGTTCTCGAGACTAAGCTTCTGCAAATGTGAGAGTCCTTATCTTTTAACCATCTGCCATCTTCAGTGGAGCTGCTCCCACCTACTGCTATCCCTTATGGCTAGCAAATTCCCAACACCTGTTACTCTCCACAATGCCTGCGATATTTAATCATTGGCTGGCTAAAAGTAGACCTTACCCTCATCCCCATCCCCCCACCTCCTATTCTCTCATTCCCATCCTGCTGAACCCTACCCTTACCATGTCTCATTCCAACTTTTTCTATCCTTTCCATTGTGTCAAATAACCAAATGTTCTATTTCCTCAATCTCACCAAATCCCATGACTTCTTCCTTTAGTCACACGAGGATTGTCACATCCTAGATCTCACCCTCACCCACAAATATTCCACTTCTATGATCAAAGTCCCTTGCGTTCCTGTATCTTATCATAACTTCCTATCATTCTTAGCCCTTTCAAGCCTATTTTTTAATCCTTATTGTGACCTACAATCTTTCCAATTCATCAGCACTTTCTTAGCCCTTACTCTGACTTTACTTTTCTTCCTTTTCAAACTTGGCCCTATAGTTAACCAGTTCAACTCCAGTACCCTCTGCTCTGGAATCCTTTAACACCTTGCTTCTCAGGTGTTGCCAGATTCCAACCTTGAATTCCTCCTACCATACATCTTCATTCCTACTTTATTCTTGTGTTACTAAATGGAATTGGCGAAAGTCATGCAACTGAATTGACTGGATCCACTACAATTTATATCTAACATGACTTAAGTCATCTCTTGAGCATGGCAATCATTTTACTTCTCCCTAACTGATTCTCTATCCCACTCCCCACAGAATCTTCTTCAAAACTCTTCTCAAGTCTCCCATGCCTCCATCTCCCCCATTCTCTATTGAAAGCATCTCACATTTTATTAGGAAAACAGAAACCATTCACCAATAGTTCTCTTTTTTACCTTTCACTCTGTCTGAAAACACCTTGATATCCCTCACTCTTCCTTTTCTTGAGTCTTTGACAATAACATAACCTTTCTTGTAACCAAGACCAGCCCCTCTACACATGTCCTTCATTTCACCCCAATATTCTTCATAGATTATCCCCCAAATCTTCCTCCTCTCTAATTTTCAATTTCTTCTTGTCTCCCTAAAGGGTGCCAAAGTAAGTGTCAGAGGTGGTATTAGAACCCAGGTCTTGCTGATTCTAAGCACAGTCCTTTACCCATAATATGAGACTGTTTCCAGACTTAAAGATGTATAGGAACATGTTCTGAATGTTGTCTTATCTGTTGCTGTTCTTGATTTATTTTTATCACATTCTACCTTTGCCAGGGACTACAGAGCTAGACCAAGATAAAGATGCCACTACAGTTGACGTCTTGTTCTACAAAGTGTGGCATTACCAAGCTGATCAACTGTAAAGACATTGTCCATACATTGTCCATGAGTCAATATGAGCAGAAAGATTAAAAGAAAGAAGGGAAAGTCAAAAAGAAGGAAATAGAATCATAGTAGAGTGGTAGAGCACAGAGTTAATCCATACTTATTCTAGAGTTTTCCTGTCTCTTCCTGATACCCACATGTCTCATTGGATTAGAGAGACTATTGGTGATTTGTGGGATAAAGTCAGAGAGAAATGCTGGACAGTTGGCAGAAATCCAAAAATTGCTTGGAGACAAGGAAATCTCTTAGAACATGCCAGCTCAAAGTGTCTTCTCTATGAGTCTTCCCTGCTTTCCATATTTTAGAAGATTATAGAACTAAGAATCAGGAGACATAGCTGGCTCTGCCACTGACCCGTGGCAGGGAATTGAGGCACTGACTAGGGACTGGGAATCACTATCACCAAATTTCATTTTTCTCATCTGTCAAATCAAGACAATAATGCTTGCCCTATCTTTGGTCTTTGTGGGGATGACCTAAGGAAGAAAGTGGAAGTGTTTTGAAAAGTTAAGTGTTGTAGAAATGCAGACTACTAGATTAAGAAGGCTATTTTTTTTTAACCTCTGTTATTATCAATGTTTCTCTTTGGAGGGACAAAAGAAAGGAGAGTGATATATTTGGAAACTAAGTTAAAAAATTACAACAATTATGTTTAAACAAATAAAAGGTGAACCTTTGTTTCAAGAAGCATCCTGAGATATGTTAAGAGAATATTGCTATTTCCCAAAGGCAATCAGACCAGCTAATGTACTTCAGTTCTGGGCCCACCTCACTATCAGTTTGCGGTTACTATCCAAGATACATGTTTGGTAAATAATAACTTTTCGTTAAACTATATATTGTAGTCTGGGCAAAGGGACTTTTCATCCACTTGTTTTTTCCTATATGTGTAGTTAGACCAAATTATTTAAAGTGGTTATTGATGTCGTTTACAAGACTCTGTAATGTTTCTGGCCTGGATGAATTCCATACATTACCTTCAAAGAGGCAGCTAGGTGGTACAGTGGATAGAATGCTGGACCTAGAATCAAAAAGACCTGAGTTCCAATTATTTAAACCTGACTATATTTGTATTTTTAAAATTTTGTTTGTATAGTTCTTGGGTTTGTTTTGGCAGGTGTACTCCCCAGTATTTTATACCACGTAGAGTTATTTTAAATTAATTGACCTCGGGCACTTATTAGTTGTGAGACTCTGGGCAAGTGATTTAATCTTTTTCTTCCTCAATTTATTCAACTGTAAAATGAGGATAATAGCACCTACCTTGCATTGTTGTTGTGAGGATAAAATTAGATAATATTAGCAAAGCGCTTTGCAAACTTTACAACTATATATATACTGGCTGTTGTTGTTTTTGTCTTTTGTTCTCAAAGAGGACCATGACATCAGGGGGATGATGACATGACTTACACTTGACTTGGATTTCAGTGAGGGAGGGTTGTGCAAAGTCACCAGCCTCACTTTCTCTTCTAGAGCCATCTGGGTTCAGTGACCAGATATTCATCAGGAGGACTGGAGATGACCCAGGATGCAATGGGAGACCCTGCCCCTTTTAGGCTAAGGTCTTTTCAGGTTCTCAGTTTGAGTGAGGAAACTCCCATTTTTAAGAAGTGAGTTAAGAGATGACCCCTTTGATAAAAAAAATTCAAACTGGGATGGGGAAACCCTCAGGGCTGCCGGCCAAAAGAGAAATGGTTACTATTGACATTCACTCAGAGCCAGGAGGGCCCAAAATATAGATATTAAGCAGTGCTTGGGTAGGGACCTATTGTTGTGCAATCTATGAGCTCCAGAGTGAAATGGGTTTAAAGTTTGTTCTTTGAGAACAAAAGAAAGGAAGGAAGGAAGGAAGGAAGAAGGAAGGAAGGAAGGAAGGAAGGAAGGAAGGAGGGAAGGAAGGAAGGAAGGAAGGAAGGAAGGAAGGAAGGAAGGAAGGAAGGAAGGGAGAGAGGAGAGAAAAGAAAGAAGAAAAGAAAGAAAGACTCGTTTGATTATACTCATGTTGCATCCCTCCAATGAAATGTAAGCTCTTTGAGACTAGGGCCATCTTGTTTTGTCTTTTCATTCCCAGTGCCCAACATAATTCTTGGCATATATGCTCCTTGAATTGAATTGAACTTGTTGGAGGAAAGCTTTTGGGACCATGTTTTGTTCTAGTGAACTAAATACTTTTTTTATAGTCAACAAACAAAAAGCACAGAGTGATCTTGTATTTACTACTTCTTTCAGTAAATTATGTGATGATAAAGTGTGGTCTACTGTGGAATATTGCTTGCAAAAGCCTGCCTGTTCCCTTTTAATACCCTAAACAAGGATGTCCTGGGTGTGTGTGTGTGTGTGTAGATTATTCTCATAAAAATGTTATACAGACAGGAAAATAGGTATACAGATCTTTTCTTGGTCGCTTTAGTGGAGGGGTAAAAATTGAATCTAATTTTTTTTCATACTATTATTCTCTCTTTCATATACCTTGAGAATTAATCCTTCAATGACCTCAAAATAATGACACTTCCTACACCATTCCTTTGCGTACTTGGCCTAATGAAGCTGTTTCCCTCATCTTTAATGCCTTTTCTATTTCCTCTAGAAACACATCCAGGGCTTTGATGTTAACATCCAAGTATGTGACTCCACTATCTTTGATAGTGAAAAGATTTTGTTATAAAAATATTTTCCATTGTTTTCCATTTTTAACTTTGTTTTTGTACTTCCACTTTTATCCTTCAGGATGACTTGGATTATTTAGGTCTCTTTGCCAAAGTTTTTTTGAATTTTTCCCCCCTCTTCACTGCTTCCTATTGTGCTATGATGTGATATCACTCACTAGTGTTCACTATTCTTTCTCATAAAATTATACAAATGAGTTTATCTAAACTAGAATCACCCTTGTCTGCCATATCTTTCTGTTTGGCAAACAAATCCTGTTTGCCTACTAATGTAGATTTTTGCTTCTGTTGTTTTCTTTTTGGCAATCAACTTAAATTGATTAAAATTGTTCTCATTGATGTCAATGTCCTTTCTTCTATCCTTCCATTTTTTTTTGCATCACTAAGTTATTTAAATAGCTCGAGTAAAAGTTGTTCTAATTGCATGCTATTTATTTTCCTCTCTTTTGTCTAACTTTTTAATTAATTTTGACTTTTGCTCCAAGTTAGATGCCTAGTTGTACACAAAAAGCTGATTCAGGTATGACACTTACATCAGATAATAAGCTGTTTGCTATTATGGAAAGAATGATATTTTGTGATATTATTCAGTGTTTACCATATCACCTTCTTATTTTCTCAAAGAAAATATGCAAGATATATTGACATGCAGCTTCTGTGTAGTTTATAAATTTAAGACTTCTTTCATTTCTTTTTTTAAAAAGATTTTTATTAATTTATTTGTTTTTAGTTTTCAACATTCACTTCTTTTGAGTTCTAAATTTTCTCCCCCTCTCTCTGTTTCCCCCTCCCCAAGATGGCATGCAATTTGATATAGGCTATACATGTGCAATCATTTTAAACATATTCTTTCATTTCTTACCATATTTTGCAACATATTTTTCATTGCCTTCCCCTATTCCCACCTTTGTGTTGAAGTCACCAAGTAGCAGAGTATGTGCTGATTTAATGTAGAGGGTCATTTCTCATTCTCTATAGAAAATTTCTGCCTCTTGATCACCTGCAACAGATATTGGTATATAGGCTTTCATAATGGTCTTATCATAAGACCTGCAGTGTTAGATAATGATAATAGTAATTAAAAATAGTAATAGCTGGCATTTATAAAGCACTTACTATGTGCCAGTCAGTGTGGGTAATTTACAGATAGTATACAGATAGCACTTTACAGATATTATCTCATTTGATCCTCACAATAACTCTAGGAGATAGGTACTTTTATTATTCCCATTTTATAGTTGAGGAAACTGAAACAAATAGAGGTTAACTGACTTGCCCAAGGTCACATAGTTAAGAAGTGTCTGAGGTTGGATTTGAAATCAGGCCTTCCTGACTTCAGGTCTAGTATTCTATCCACTGTACCACCTGACTACATAGATGACCAAATGACCCACAAAATGAAATTTCTTGCTCTCTTTAGACTCATCATAAACCCATTTCCTCCAGGTCCTTTATTTGCCTCTTCCAGAAGAACCTATGAACTATACTTACATTTAGGTGCAGCTTCCCTCTGTCTTCTGGTTTCATTTATACTGGAAATACCAAGATTGAGGCCTATCATTTCCTCTAGGGGCATGGCCAGGCATTGGTCAAGGATCTCATATTCTGAGTACTAACAAATGAAGAAATATAGATTATCTAAAAACTGTGTGATCTTTAGCATCATCTGCCCCTGCTTTTCCATTATCAGCTATACAGAAGCAAAAAGGCATTATTACCTGGGACTGAGGGCCATTTTATAATTTTCTTTTCCATGACCAAAATATTCATCATTACACGGCCAGTCAATTAGTGAAGGGCCTTTCTGTGATTAAGAAGGCTGGTCCGGGGCAGCCAAGTAGCACAGTGAGTAGGAGCACTGGCCCCAGTGTCAGGATGACCTGGGATCGAATCCGGGCTCAGACACTCGGCACCCACCCAGAAACACCTGGCTGGGTAACCTTGAGCAAGTTACTTAACCCCAATTGCTTACAAAAAAAAAAGGCTGGTCCTCAGAAAGCTCACTCAGGGTGCTGCCAGGACTATACTAAATTTCCTTTCAGCATAATTGAAGCTGCCAGAGCCCAAACAACCTTTGAGAACCCAAGGTCACTTTCTTGACACAATGAGGCATCAATTGGATTTTATTGAGGTTATTGTTATTCTTAACACAATTATGATATGTTTAAGCAGTGGGTGTTTACAAGAATCTTATGAACGGGAGAAGAAATTAGAAAATAACCTATATCATATCTTTCCGAATTCTTAAGGTTAGAAGCGGCTAACTTCTTTTGAAGTCTCTCTTTCTAAGCCACTGCATGGTACTACCACAGCCTCCTAGATACCCGCTTCCTCCCATTCCCTGCAGCTGAAAATGAGCTATCATTTCTCAAGATCAGTAAAGTCAGGACAATGGGCCAGGTCAGGGGTGGAAAGGCATAAAAGGACACAGGTGCTGCCTGGCACAATGTGCAGGACTTTCCCCTGGGATCCTCCCACAGCACTGAGGCCAAAGGAAAGAATTGTATTAGAGTGCTGTCCTAGTGTCTTGACACACTAGCTTATTTAGGGGAGACAGATGGTGGGAAGGGGGAGTAGTGTATTTTGAATCAAACTAATGATAGTGCGTAGGGAATACAAGAAAGGCTCAGGGATTTAGGGCTGCAGGACACCTTCAAAGCCACATAGTGCAACCCCTCATTTTATAGGTGAGGAAATGAGGTCTAGAGAAGTTACATGAGACCCAAGGTCTCACATACACTTCAGGATTTTAATCCAGGTCTTCTGATTTAAAATCCAGTGGTCTTTCCACAGCACCACAATGGTTAATGCTGGAAAAGATTGAAAAATCTGTGGCATTTAGGGTATTGGGTCCTGGGTCTTTCTCCCTTGGGTCATCATTATGGTGAGTATGGGCTGTTTTCAGGTTGATCCAGAATTACATTGTTGCAAAACCCTCATATCACATGGACAAGAGTTGGAGGAATATGCTGTAATAAAAATACGGTCAAAAGGAAAGTGGGTCCCATTACACTTGGAAACACTTGGTTTCTACAGCCTCAGAGTTTTCCCCAAAAGGCTTAGTATTTTAACAATAGTCTTTCAGTGATGTTACATGATTTTGAGTCATAAAAATAGCACTGCTGCTGGAGAATTAAAGTTGCAGGCTCTCCAAAAGGTGATGGAAAAGTACATGGTGGACACCAGCTGACTGCAGCACATTATCAACAAGGAATTTAATGGAAGACACTGTGTAAAGGATGTCATCAGAGAGATATATGGCTGGGAAAGAAGATATACTGGTCATGTAGAAATCAATCGCAAGGAAGCCCAAGGGACAGCCTATGTAATTGTCCAATATCAGTGGACATAGAGCTCTCCCAGCAGGTGATGTACCCTTTGTAGAGCTAAGGTGTTAGGGCATGTGGCCAAAACCAGATGAAAATGTAAAACTGGGAAACATTTAACAAAATAAATAAAAATATAATAAAACATAGATAACATTAATATGTAGATTTCCAAGTCAACATCCCAGAAGGATGCTTATAGATGGCTTAGTGGTTCCCATTTCTATTTCCTCTTGATTCCCCAATAGTAGAGAACTGATTGGGAGGATATGGATAAGCCTGCTCCTGTATGAGAAGGCAGGAATGGGTTGTAATTTGCATATTGGGAGGAATACCCTCATCAAAGAGATCGTAGCTCCATTGAAGTCTGGTCAGATCTAGCCTATAATTGTCTGTGTGCATGATGGGAATTGAGCTCATTTATGATTTTCTTTCACTTAATAAGGAGCGAGAAGAAGCTTGGACTAGTGGATAGGGAACAAGACGAAGTCAGTAAGTGTTCCAGCACCTCTGACACCGATTGTGATCCCGGGAAACGGCACATCATGGAACCTATGAGGACCTCAGACAACTCTTTAAAAATTCCTAAGTTTCAGAGCAGTTACAGATTTGCATTGGTAAAAGGAATTTCCTCATTGGGAGTTCCATATACCAATTAAAGCACAAAGTTTTCCCTTCCCTTAAATAAGAGCCAAACAGTGCTCACACCAGACACATAATATATGATTTCTCATATTATGTTGTCTAGGTGTCTCTCCCTCATACTTCCTTTACTCTCCCTCATACCATGGGGTACTGTCCTTTCCTCCATTGGACTATCAGCTCCTCGAAAACAGAAACCACGACAGAGTGATCTTTATATCCTGATCACAAAACAGCATGCCTTGAATATGGCAATCCTTAAAGAAATATTTTTGGGATTTTTTATTGTTGCATATGAAACTACAATTCAAGAATTGGGTGCTATTGATCAGGAACAATCAGAACCAATCAGGTCCAATCAAGGGTCCTGATCAATAGTGACAGTTATGGCTAAATATAAGCAACCTTATTTAGAGGGCCCTACAAAGAGAAGTCCACCAAGGTATATGATGAGAGCATTTTTAGACTCACAGTACTGGAAGGATGGATGCTTTTATCAAAGATTTGTTGGGAGGAATAGAGTAAAATTTAAACTTATGCTACTGTTTATAACCCCAGAGAATAATATCTCTAGTGCTTACCAGGTAAGGAGGGAGAGCTAGGTACCTTAGTTTTCTCATCTATAAAACAAGAGTGTTATGATCTCTGAAGCCCAGGAAAGGTAAAGAGAAAGGCCACACAGCTAGAAGGTAACAAAATGGAGATTTAAAGCCAGCTTTTCTGGCTCCAAAGCCTGTAATGCTGGCATTACATCATGAGAATGAGAGAGCAGCCATTTTTTCTGCCCTTTGTCTTTTCCCTATTTTTATGTGATAATCAACTCATCCTGGTCTTCCATTTGTGCTTTCAGTCTTAGCTATTTCATTTATCTGGTTTGCCATCACATGAAAAATGAATTCTTTAATTCTGTGTCCTGGATACAGCATTGCTGATTTATATTTGTGTTGCTGACTTTGTATTGCCTGAGGGGAAGAAGAGGAGAAAAATATTGTGTGTGTTATATGTGTGCATGTGGGAACTGGTAAGCTGTGTTCTGTCAGGTAAGTATAAAGTGTGATGCATTCAGATATTTTCTTCTGGCTGACGACACCTGTGACTTACCACTTGGGTCCTTTGGTGATGAAAAGCTGCTTGGATGATTCTGGCCATCTTGTAGCTCAGGACTGAAGGGTATGAGGACTCTGAAATGATGAAGGGATCCTCTCATTGGTTGTTGAGTTGGAGGAGTTGATGACTCAATGGACCTTTAAGAAGAATATGTCCTGGTTTGGTCTCTTGCATTGATTTCCCCATATGACAAACATTCTCTGTCTCTAGACTTACTGTGTGGGGCACAGGGATCTTTCTTCCTCTCTTTCATCTGCTCCCATGTACATTATGGATTCAGCTAAGTAGGCTTGCAACTAGGACCCTGGTTGCCTTTTTCTCTTTGAGTTTCTTTTCCTGAGTAGGTGACCAAACATTGTTCTTCAAGTGAACACATTCAGGCTTAGAGGAGACCTTGTGAGTGGGTTCAATGAGTGGTACTAATGGGAAACAAAAAAAGTTTATGCATTAGAGAAGGTGACCATTGATTAATGAAAGATGTCTGGTTTGCCAGAGCTCATGGACTCTGAAAGAGATGAGAGTAGAGGTGAAATATAAAATGTGTACTTAGCTTTTCTACAAACTGCTTCATGTTCAACTTAGGACGTTTGAAAAGATCTTAACAGTAGTTTTAAGTGAAGTTCTGGATCTTATTTTAAGTCATCCTGTCAAAGATGGCTGTGAATCATTTGTACTAAAAGTATTTCATTTGTGCATAGGAAATAAATATCTGCCCCATATCTGATTTGTATTGTAACCTGGGTACCTTTTTGTTCCTTTTGGTCAGACTTAGAAAAGAGTCCCAACCTAAGTGTTAAGTAATTTGTTCCCCAGATTCTAGGGCTGAGGTTTAAGAAGCTGAAAAACATGGGAAAAGTGAGTTAAGCCCCCTTCTCATTAGAGGCCAGACTATCACAGAACTGAATCTGGTGCATACTATGTACCTGGGTCCAGAGAAAAGAGATCTCTTGGGGAGAGGGAGTACGAGCAGTGACCCAGAAGCAGTTTGTTAATAATAGATAAGGATCTCATGTGTTTTTCTTAGTCCCTAATTCTCCACCCTCGAGTTCCTGAATACAGTCTGTATACACTCTGTATACTTTCTAAGGTTCCTATCAAATCCGAGCTAAGAAATATAACTGTGGATGAGCTCTTTACAGGCTGGGCCATAATCCTTTGCTTTAACTTAGCACCCCAGGTAGAAGTAATATAAACAATGAAGAGGACTGTTTGTGATATAACTCTCTCGATTGAGTTAATTTTTACCTAAGGCTCTACTAAGCTGCCAACCCCAGCTTTAAAAATGGCCACATTATAAATTCTGTAGGTTCATCTTTCCATCAAAGAGCCTAGTGAGCACAGATAGGAATAACAGATTAATACCTAACATGATCTCTGAGTGGCAGGAATTTTTGTTCTAGATAAATCTGATGTCACAAGCATGTATAAAAGAGTTTCCTTTTTTTTTTTTGACTGGCATATTAGCAATAGCAGAATTCTATTACTTACTTATTATTCCACTCTTCTATAGTGAAAAGCAAAATATATTCATTTACAATTAATGATATTCACATATCAAATAACTTTGCTTAGTTTATAATGCAAATTTTCACAGTGAACACATAAACAATATGTTTAGCCTAGCTTTCCCCCTGGAAACACCGCTGTCCCTAACCCTTTCCTTTCTACTCTCAAAATACCATCCATAAAATCTAAAAGAGGGGAAAGGGTAGGGATTTTAATTTTCTGAGTATGGGTCAATGTCAAGCTTTGTTTAAAGGAAACTAGCCCCCTCCCCCAAAATTAAATCCAAAAAATTGTCACTGGAAGTTTTAAACTGATACTTATGGATCTTAAAGCTGAGGGTCCCTGCTCTTTGAGCACAGGTTGTCTGTGTTTCCTCAGGGACACTTAAAGCCTGAAAATGAAATCTTAAACATCCCAAGGGAAATGTGCTTGGCCTACTGTGATAAGTAGAGTATTCTTATAGAAAGGGCTTTCAAATGAGCCAAGAAAACCAAACACTCACCCTGGCTTTCCCACTAATTAATCAGATGATTGTTGTTTCTTCACTAATTTTTTCAATGACACTGTTTCCTTTTCTGTAAAATGATGATACTTGTTCTTAGTTGACTGAAGATAACAGAAATTAAAAACTATATGAGACTTTGGAGATCATCTAGCTCAACTACATTTTACAGATATTGAAACTGAGGTATGAGATATTAAATACATTTCCCAATGTGCCTAGCTCATTAATTGCGGAGACGAGACTAAAAGCTAGGACTTCAAACTTTTAACCAGTTTTTCTTTCTGCCACCCTTTCTAGCTCAGGGTTATTGAGAGGGTACAATTAGAGAGGATAATAATAAATATGTGTGTACTTTGAAAAATGTAAAGCTTAAAGCCAGTGTAAGATGGTGTTAAATAGATCAATAACCATGTGTTGTCATTGGGACTATGCCTCACAATGCCAAATTCTTCCTTTTGTAGAGGTCCGAAGACTGCTATCTCAGTGTGGTCCATGTGACTCCCAGTGTGCTACCTGGGCTCACCTAGCCCAGATTCCTTTCACTATGACACCTCTCTGCCAGGGCCCATCTTTCCTCCTAATCACTATAGGAGATCCAGCTTAACACCCTGGGAGATAGACTGGCCTCTGTCCTGGTACTACTGAACTTGTGGATAGATGATGCTCTCTATGCCACTCCCCCTCATCTAATTTTCCCCCAGGTACAAGAGGTCCTAGGAACAACTCTAGGGTCATACTAAGTATCATTATTAATTGCATTAAAATCGTTGATAATCCAGAATGCACAAGGGTAGCTTCCTCCTCCTGTGGAAAGGGTAATGATCAGCTCACCAGCAGAGTGCCTAATGGTGCCTGTGATTGATCAATTTTTATTTCAAGCCCAGGGAATCACTGATACAGAAGAAGTAACCAACATTTTCGCAATTATAGGACTGTAGAATTTGACTAAAAGGGGCCTGAAAGGTCACATAATTCTGAAAAAAAAAGTCAAATAATTTGCTTAAGATCTCGTAGTTAATGAATAGTGAGGTAGAATTTGAATTTGAACTCAAATTCTTCACCTACAATTTGAGTGTTCTTGAGAATACATCACCATCATCACACATTTCTATGACTTTTTTTAAGACTGAAACATGTTTTACAGAGATCTCATTGATCTTTACAATGTTTCACATACTGACCAATTAAAATTTTCAAATTAAATTAAAATTTTTTCTATTAGTAAAATCTATTTTCCCTTCTCCCATTGTAACAAATATGCATAATCAAGCGAAAAAAAATCCTTTATTGTCCATGTCCAAAAAACACATCTCAGTCTGTATCCTGAAGCTATCACCTCTCTGTCAGGACTTGGGCAGCATGTTTCACTATGAATCTTCTGAAATTGTGGTTAGTCGAGTTGGTCAGAATTCTCAAGTATTTCTGTCTTTACAATGTTAATATTAAAAAAAAAATGTTTTCCTGGTTCTGCACACTTCATTCTGCTTTTCTTCTTGGAAGTCTTCCCAGATTTCTCTGAAACCATCCCCTTTATTATTTCTTATAATATAATAGTATTCTATTATATTCATATCCCATAATATATTCATATTCCACTTATCAAACTCTATATTTATTAACCAATATCAAATCATTTAGATGATTACTGTTTTGTTGTACAGAAATCATGTACTAATAATGGTACCCTTAGCTTTCCCACAGATTTCAGGAACCCAGTCCCTGAATCCAAATCCCTGGCCAGTCAGTGATCCTTTCATAGCAGCTCTCTGGCCACTTACCTCCCTCAATTGTCTACTACTTGCCACTCCTTAATCCCATCCTGATCTTCCCACAATTTTTCTGTATCAAATATCAATTTTACCCCCTTCAAATGCTCAGATTCTTAAAATCTGGTCCACTTGTATTGACGTCACAAATAATGCAGACTCACTAGGAGTCTGGTCTGCTCCTATTGGCGACATATTAGAGCTTGTCTCTGACTAAAAGAGGACTTGAATGGTGGAAATCTTTCAAGGCAGACCCCCACCCTGTATCCTTGTGTCTTGGGGTTCCTAGCACCCCTAGACTGAAACATTACTAATACCCCTTCCTTAACATTTTTTTTTTGGAGATGGTGGGGGTAGTCAGAGTATCAGTAGAACATTCAAAAATGCAAGGGACTTTGGTGGTGGTGATGGGATGGGAAAGAAAGAACCACCTTCTGGACCAGGAGTTCTTATAAATATGGGTTGTAACCTTGCCACTTGCCCAGCTTTCTGCAGAGTCATAAGGAGCTGAATTCTAAGTGCACCTCAAGCTCTTAGGGCAAGTTTGCCTAATTCTGAACTTAATACCCTGAATCATCATTATTATTCTGGGATGGAATCTTTACAATCCTTAACGGAACACACTAGATTGATCCAGTGCTGGCTACCTGCCTCCTAGGTACAATTTCTCCTTCAATCACTTCTTTTCCCTTTCTCACCCACGCCCTACAAAACACACATTAAAAGAAAGGCATCTTCCTGCAATTACTCAACAATAACCCAGGGTTGGTTAGGGAGGATGATAACATTCTAAGTCCACCCTCGCCCTCATTTTCCCCGTCCTCTATTTTCATGCTAATTTGCTGTGATGGAATTCTACAGCGTTGTCAGCTCTGGAAACACTTTCCAATCTTTATTTTAGTAGAATTTTGAACAAAATTGAATCAATCTAAGTGTCATCTGGCAGTCTGAAATGAATGGTCCTGTTGAAAAATTTAGTGCTGAACAATAACTTGAGTACAAAAACCTAAGTAAATAAAGAAAAAAAAAACAAACCCTTTACAAAGGCTTTGAGCAGGGTAGCCGCCTAGCAGAGTTTTAAAATAAAAGACACATTCCATTTAGAAAATGGAATTTTGGGTGCTGTTTAACAAAGGGTCCTGTGCATTTGGCAATCAGAGGATAAAAACATAAAAGCAGTAACAAGAACTCAGAAAAAAGGCTTTCTTTCAACTGGCTGCTCCCATCAAACCACCTGAGAGATGAAATGAGAAGGGCATTTTAGAATAAAGACATTGCTCTGACAGCAAATATAAATGAAATAAAATTGGCCCAAGGCTTTGATGCCAGAACCCAAATAGAGAGTGGGGACTCAGCAGCATAGTAGTTTAATGCACCAAGGGAATAGAACCCGAATCATTCTCTGTAGCCCGATGCAAAGATGAAAGAGGAAACTCTAACAAGCCAAGAGATTAGAACAGGCTGATCAGGTTGCATCAATTCCCTTGTTGCACTGAAGTTGACCCATAAACATAACAAGGACACACTAGGTTTAGTTATTACCTTTTCTCCCTGCTGTCAAAGGGAGGCAATCCAGTTATAGGCTATTTCAGAGATGATCTCTGTTTATTCACTTCCAGAGTCAGTGGGCAGAGGAGGAGAGAAGATAGAGATAGATAACTTTTGGTTCATACTCAAAGCAGCTTTGCATTTCCCCAGAGTGGCTGCACCTATGCTCCCTTGACCTTGGGAGGTAGTCAAGATGTCCCCTTTGAAGGCAATTGGCAAACAAAGAAGAAAGGCTCTATCTATATCTCTAAATCTATATCCATATCCACACATATCTATGTCAAACTACCTTTATGTGTATACCACATATATGTGTAAATTCATATATGCTATATACATCCACAAGGCTATATTCATATATCTGTATATATGTATTTATATATATCATATGTATACATGTATATATAATACATATATAAATATGTACACATATAATGTATATATTATCAAAGATATTCCAGGTAACCCTTAGTCTATGGGTAATTTTTTTATTGTCTGGGTACAAGAGAAATATATAAAAGCGGTAAAACTGATCCTTCAGTAGAACATTATAGACTTCCTCAACCTCTCTGAGTCAATAAGAGATTCATTGTAGGCCAAGGGAAAATAACATCCTTGTTGCTACTGATTATTATATTTAAAGTGAGGGGCAATGTGCCCTAGTGGATTCTGAAGGCTAGATTCAGGAAGATGTGGGTTCAAAGCCAGATCGGCTATGTTACCTTCGTAGATCCCTACTCCTCCCATGAACCCAGGCAACTCTCTAAGACTACAATGAAGAGTAGATGCTGACTAGAAGCACTAGCATATTTATACACTGGTGAAGGGAATTTCTTCACCAAAAAAACCATAGCTTGGAACCAAAAGAAAATGTGTCTATAGACTAGGTAGTTTTGTGTATATTTGCATATATGGCTAGTATATATTTGTTAGTCTAATGTCTTCTGATTAGATTGTAAGTTTCTTGAGGACAGGGACTGTCTTTTGCTAGTACTTAGCACAGTGCCGGCACATAACAGGCTCTTAATAAATGTTTTTTGCTTGCTTACTTGCTTGATAGTTTGGAATGATGGTGATTGAATGGAAGAAAAAAGTCGGTGATGGCTTTTTCTTTAGGCTGGGAATTTTTTGTACTGATATGCAAAGCTATTCTAAAATTTACTGGTTTCAGATAATGCTTAAAATATACTAAAAATATCTTTTTCTGTTCTTTAATTCTATAAAAAAGCAATATAAGAGCTAAAAATAAGAGTGTATGCATCCTTTTTTATTCTCTATATAATTCTTAATCAACTTATTATTCATTTTAAAAGATCCAGGTGTCAGGGAAGAAGAACTATTTTCCTCCCATTTTATTTGTTCACCTTAGATGATCCTAGTGAAGGAATGAGGATTAAATAGGGGTTTCATCCACAAATGGGATCTGTAAAGGGATTATTATATAAATTCAAGATTTCTATCTACAGTGAAATCTATCATAATTTAAAGCTTTGTGACCCTGGGAAAGTCATTTAATCTCTCTGGGCCTCACTTTCTTCATCTAAAAAATGAAATCTAATATTCTATGATCCTATGATCTTTCAGGATCAAAAGCTGGAAGGGACCTTGGAAACCATCTGGTCCAACACCCTCAGTTTGTTTACTTATTTATTTTTATTGGTAGATTTAATTTGGACATATCAGTTACTTTCCAACAGATTCCTTACCTTTCTATTAAAAACAAACAAAACCAACACCAAAACAGCTAGTCAAAAATCACCTTCCTTCCTTTCTATTTCCTCCCTCCTACCCTCTCTTCCTCTCTCCCTCCTTCTAATCCCTTCCTTCCTTCCTTCCTTCCTTCCTTCCTTCCTTCCTTCCTTCCTTCCTTCCTTCCTTCCTTCCTTCCTTCCTTCCTTCCTTC
>NW_027185810.1:8751043-8812489 GCF_028583685.1 Petaurus breviceps papuanus | reverse complement strand
TTCCTTCCTTCCTTCCTTCCTTCCTTCCTTCCTTCCTTCCTTCCTTCTTTCTTTTGCCCTCCCCCATAAATCAGGATTACCACTCCTAACAAAAAAAGTACCACTCCTTCTTCAATAGGTACCTACCCCCTGAAGGGAAGGAAAGAAAGTTATGTTGAAGAAAACTCACAGGTGTCATTCCAAAGCTAATGAAATCCCAGAGTGGATTCTTCAAAGCTTAGGATATAGGCAGAGTTGTTTACAACAAAAGGGAATGTTAAAGCCAGCATGTTCCTCGACAGATGGGAAAGACAGTTACATAAGTAGCTATTTGGAGACTAGAGGCAGTACAGTAAGCAGCTGAATCTGCCCAGGCCATCTATACTATAAAACACTGTTTCTATTTACCTATATCTGAGTCTATGATAGGCCTAACCAAATTCGGCTCCAGAGAATCTGGGAGAAGTAATAGAACAGATGAATGGTTTCAAAAGAAAAGAAAACCTACATTAATGAGATTTTTTTTTCCTCCTTAAAAAGTAAACGTATATCAGAAGACCTTCTCAAATTACAGTCCAGATCAAACAACCACAACTCCCTTTTGGAGCAGAATTTTATAACCTTCTAGCACAAAAATAGTGGGCAGCATGGGAAATACAGAGACAAGAAAATAATTCTCCTAAAATAACAGAATTGAATCAAAAAGGGAAGGGACCTTAGAGGATCATTTAGTTTGACCCCCACATTTTACAGGTGGGACACAGAGAAATTACTTCCCAAATTCACACAGCTAGTAAGTCATGGAGTTAGGTTTATAACTCATTTTTCCTGACTCAGTGTTCTTTCCACCTACTGCCTCCTTTTTGGGAAATGTTCTCTACTTTTTTAATGTTTCATATGTTTTTCTAGAAAAAGAGTAGAAATCAAACCTGAAATGCCAGTTTTCCCACTTATCCTTTTTTGCTATACAGTTCATAAACATCCAAAAGTAATCATCAGATGGTTAGTTATATATGGCATGATGCTAGAGGCTCTACAAAGAGAATGACACAGATCTATTACATGTCTTCTAGGAGCTTACAGTCTAAAAAAAGCCATGCAGGTGGAGGCTTAATATGCATTTGTTGAGTGATAATAAATCTAGCATTTCTTTCCCATTAGGAAAGGGTCAGTAAATAAATGAACAGTGTGATATTTACTTCAGAGCATAGAATGGAAGTTAGAAGGGATTGTAGAAGTCATTTGGTTCAAATCTCTTAATTTATAGATGAGAAAACAGACTTGGAAAGGTGACCACATAAGCCATTGTAGCCAAACCAGAAGATTTGTGGGCAGGTAGGTGACTCAGTGAAGACCAAATCTGGTCTCAGTCCCTTCCTACCTGTCTGACCCTGGGAAAGTCACTTAATCCAGTTTGTCTCAGTTCCTCATCTGTAAAAGTGAGCAGGAGAAGGAAATGGCAAACCTCTCCAGTATCTTTGCCAAGAAAACTCCAAATGAGGTCACCAAGATTCAGACATGACTGAAAATGACTGATGAACAACAACAAGCAAAACCAGGACTTGAATCCAGATCCTCTGGTTTCAAATCCAGTTTTTTTTCTACCACACCATACTTTTAGGGAAGTGTGTTTAAACATGAGTTATTATAGAAAATGTCTCAAGAGTTTTAACAATGGTCTCTCATGGCATTCTTTCTTACCTAAGATGGATTCTAAAAAATAGGAAATAATGAATATTACTTAATTTGAGTCCAAAATGATTAAATTATTGTGCAGAATGTCATGAGTCAATTTTGCAAAGTATAGTTCTATAGAACAGCTTTAGAAAAAGTGGGATCAAGGTTGCAGACTTCTCCTATGTGGGTTTGGACACAACTTGTTCCTAATTATGTTGGCTATGATAATAGTAAAGGTGGTATACTGATTCAGTTCACATCCTTCCTGGAACACTTGCTAGCTGGGTGACCCTAGGCAAATCACTCTCTCAGTCTCAGTTTCCTCATCTGTAAAAATGGGGATAATAATAGCATCTACTTCACTGAGTTGCTATAAATATTAGAATGAGATAAGATATGTAAAGTGCTTTACAAACCTTAAAGCACAATACAAATGCTACTTATTATTAGCTTAAAAAGCACTTTGTCTAGGAACAATCTCCCAAAGGAAAGAGCAGAAGAATGAAATGGTGATCCACAGATGTGAACAAGGCTATCAGCACGCTTCTGCTCAGTTTGAGACAACCATTCACATAACCTGGCTGATGTTGTTCAGTCGTGTCTGACTTTTAGTGACCTCGTTTGAGGTTTGCTTGGCAAAGATACTGGAGTGCTTTGCCATTTCCTTCTCTGGCTCATTTTACAGATGATGAGGAAACTGAGGCAAACAAGGTTAAATAACTTGCCCAGAGTCACACTCTTCCTGACTCCAACAGACTTCCAATTAAATACAGCTTCGTTCTTTGTGAGTTATTCTGGTAGATGATGCTGTCCTGAGGCTTATTATGAAGCAAGCAACATTTTGAAATAGTTTATCTTTAAGTGCTCCTAATCTTCCTTTTTAGCTCTCTCTGCCCTTCCCTTCTGACATTCAGCATCCGCAAACTCTTTCTCCTACTCCCCATAAAATCTGCCCTGAGGAAAAGGGATTGGATTAGAACAGGGATTTTTAACATGGGGCCTGTGAACTTTAAAATATATGTGTGTATATATACACATATATACACTATGTGTATATATACACATATATACACCATGTGTGTATATATATATATATATTTCAATATAATCTTTTCTTTCAAATCCTATGTATTTTATTTTATATGTTTAAAAACATTCTGAGAAGGGCTCCATAGGCTTTACCAGGTTGCAAAAGGGGCCAATGACATGAAAGGTTAAGAATCCCTGGATGAGATGATCTCTTAATGTCTCTTCTAGCTCCAGTGATTTTATGAGTTGATGAACTGATCTGATATCACCAATTAACACTTTAGTATTAGTTTATCTATCCTCTCAAGTTTATCCTTCTCCCAAGGCTATTTGCATGTTAAGATTTTTCTAATTCTTTAATGAAGGGTTTTATCTGTTACTGAAAGAATTTCAAGCATCAGGGAGAAGGTAGAAAGAGTATGTTGGAAGGTAGGCGAGTTCATTGAAGTCCTTGAAATCACATTCAACATACACTTGAAGTTGGTTCTAATAACAGGAAATTATGAAAGCTACAATCCCCCAAATTTCATATTTGCAACCAATTTCTACTTCTTCCCCAATCAGATCTTTCCTTAGGTTTGTTTCTAAAGATATTAAATTGAGTTGAATAGTCCCTCCTCTTCTACTGTTAATTATAGTGGTAAGAACATTAGCTTTTGAGCTGAGAAACCTAGGTTTGAATCCCAGCTATGATACTTTCTGGCTATATGACCCTGGGCAAGTCATTTAACTTCTCTGAGCCTTAGTTATTTCTTTTTTAAAGTGGAAATAATAGTATTTGCTTTATTGATTCCATAGGGTGCTTTGAGAAAAGTATTCTGTAAGCCTTAAAGCTTATAAAAATAAGTGTCTATCTTTGCCTATGCTTTTGAAAACTAACCACTGTTAGAATAGTTTATTGGAAAAAAGAAAAAGATAACTTGACCATCTTTACTCAAGTCCATTATTGAAAAAGCAACTGAGAAGAAAAAAAGAAAATCATCCTTCCTTTAAATTGTACCACATAATTAAAATCCAAGGGGTTAACAAGTTGGTATTTATATAGGATTTTTAAATTTGAAACTTAAATTTGAAAAGCAAATTAAAGAACAATGATTTGAGCCTCAAAACAAGGGTTAGAGTTGGGGAAATTGAGAGTTTTTGGTAATACTTTACTCAGGCCTAGTCTTTTCTTTCTTTTGACTTTGATCCAACAATATAAAATTGCAAGTAGAAAAGAAACATCTTTGGGTCAGCTAAGAACTATCTAAAAGTATATGGGCCTCATTTAAGAACTTCTTGTACCTCTAGCGTGTGGTATAGACATTACTGAATTTAGATATTCTAGGTCTCAGATAAAGGCCTTCTTTTTCTCTCCAAACTTTCGTCCAATTAACATGTATGGTGGCAAGGGAGACATTAAGCTAAGGAGATGAGGGCAAGAGAAGAAGGAAGAAGAGGAGGAGGAAGAAGAAGATGAGGAGGAAGAGGAGGAGGACAAAGAAGAGGAAAAAAGGAGGAGGAGGAGAGGAAAAGAGAAAAGGGAATCAAAGAAAGGAGAGAAGGGAATAAAGGAAAAACAGGAGAGAAAAGAGAGAATCCATAGCCCTCTTAGATTTCTGTGTCCTCTGTGAAAAGTGGTATGACATAATAGAAAAAAAGAACTGCATTTGAAGTGAAAGGAAATGGATTTGATCCTGATTCTGCTACTTCTAATGTGAGTCTAGGTAGCATCCTAAATGTCTTTGACTTCCATTTCCCTCATACATAAAATGAGAGATTTGGACCAGATAACTTGAGGTTTCTTCTACCTCTGTCCTTCTATCTTATACTACCAGAAAAGTCCAGTGGTCTCTTCCTACTACATATTCAATGTCCAATGACTATATTTTTAGTATATAATTTCTGGAGATAGCCATGACTTCACTTACATTAGAATTTTCATGGTATGCTAAGTGCTATATTGGATCACAAAAGCAGGGCAGTGCATGCTGGGAGTTATGGTCCCTAATTAATGCTAATGAATCCCACTCACACCCTTGGCCATCCTCACCTTGTTCTTCTAGTCCTGATGATAAAGCAGACCCATTCCATGCAAATAGTAGGAAGCTACTACAGAGTTCTGCAGGAGAATATTAAAGGGAAAAACTAATTTTTGAAGAACTTAGTTCTGCATAAGTGGAAATTGCTGGATTTGTAGTCAGAAAACCCAAGTTCAAACTCCAGTTCTGTTTACCACCTGTGTGATCTTAGGCAAATCATTAGACCTCATATTCCTCATCTGGAAAATGAGAGAATCAGACTAGATGACCTTCGAGATGCCTTCTAGGTCTAATTTTGCAATGCTAAGTATTTCAATGGGAAGAGACAAGAGTGACAGAGGGTTTCCAAGAGGAAATGATATGATGTGCCAATGCTTTAAGAAACTGCAGCCTCTAGGGTGGCTAGGTGGTGCAGTGAATAAAGCAACAGCCCTGAAGTCAGGAGGACCTGAATTCAAATCTGGCCTCAGAACAGTTACTAGCCATGTGACCTTGGACAAGTCACTTAATCCCAATTGCCCTGAACTTCCCCCTCCAAAAAAAGCAAAAAAAAAAGAAACAGCAGCCCCTTCTCCCCCTAACCACATCATGGGATTGCTGCATCATAACATTTTTCAGTGCTCAACTGATGTGACTGTGTAATTGTAGTGGAATTTAAAGATCTCCCTGTATTGGCTTGGTTTTCGGATTGATTGTGTTAAAACTGAGAGCTTGTAAATCCCACTTGTGGGATGGACTTGTTGATGTGAAAAGGGAGCGCTGAACTGGGAGGAGCTGCACACAAGCAAAGAGAGAGGCAGAAGAACTTTTTGGAAGCAGCATCTTGGAGGCAAAGAGAGACTGAGAGGCTTTCTGAGGGCCAGTTTGAATTGCCCAGGACTTTTGAGAGATGCCACCCAGAGCTGCGAAGGACTGAGGAGACATGGCTGTTATGCTGGTACTTTGTCTGTCTGTTTTGATGTTGTTTTGCCAGATTTGTCCACTGGTGAAAGACAGTCCTGTTGTTGCAGAGGTCCCGGAACCTTGCTGTTGGTTCAGGGCTCCTGAGACTGTTCTGCAGACAGAGAATGAATTAATGAAGACACTGGCAATGTATCTTGTGGCCTTGCTAAGCTTTGTCTCCCCAGGAACAAAGATTGCTGAGAACTTGCTTTGGGTCAAGATGAAGAAAAGACCTCTCTTTGGGTATTAAATGCTGTGCTTAAGCTTGTTGTAACTCTGGGGTAGATTCAATTGTGATCCAAGGGTGGGGAACTTTTGACTTTTTTGTACTCTGTGATTGAACGTGATTGAATGTACTTTATTTATGATGGGAAACTAATCTCC
This sequence comes from Petaurus breviceps papuanus, assembly GCF_028583685.1. Taxonomy (NCBI): domain Eukaryota; kingdom Metazoa; phylum Chordata; class Mammalia; order Diprotodontia; family Petauridae; genus Petaurus; species Petaurus breviceps. The sequence continues at coordinate 8,806,457 of NW_027185810.1, read as the reverse complement.
ATTTGAGAAGAGGGGCTTTGTGGTTGACTAAATGAATGTACAGCCTAGGGGTGGAGTAGTACTTAGAAGAGGGTCTTTGGGATTGACTAAATGAATTATAATGTTCAGGGATGGAGTAGTACTTGGAGATTATTGAATTATACTTGGTGAATGCTGTATTTTGAATGATGCTATATTTTGATTTTCTCTGTTCTTAATTTTTCACTGAATAAAATGGAGAGCACCTATGCTGGTATTTTGAACCTTGGGAAGTTGCCTTTCTTGGCACTACACTATGAAACTGGCCAAGGGGATCTCAGTTTAACTTTCAGCACATTCTATGGAGGGTGCTGTAATAGTAATGGAATTTAAAGATCCCCCTGTATTGGCTTGGCTTTCGGATTGATTGTGTTAAAACCCAGAGCTTGTGAATCCCACTTGTGGGATGGACTTGTTGACATGAAAAGAGAGGTCTTTTCTTCATCTTGACCCAAGGCAAGTTCTCAGCAATCTTTGTTCCTGGGGAGACAAAGCTTAGCAAGGCCACAGGATACATTGCCAGTATCCTCATTAATTCATTCTCTGTCTGCAGAACAGTCCTAGGACCCCTGAAAACATTAGCAAAACCCTCTTGCAGGATTTCTATAAACATACAACAAGAAAATCCTTCTTCAGGACTTCTGAAACAATAGCACGGTTCCAGAACCTCTGCAACAACAGCACTGTCCTTCACCAGTGGACGAATCTGGCAAAACAACATCAAAACAGACAAAATACCAGCATAACAGCCATGTCTCCTCAGTCTTTCGCAGCTCTGGGTGGCAGCTCTCAAAAGTCCTGGGCAATTCAAACTGGCCCTCAGCAATCCTCTCCGTCTCTCTTTGCCTCCAAGATGCTGCTTCCAAAAAAAAATTCTTCTGCCTCTCTCTCTGCTTGTGTCACTCTAAATCCACGTCACCAGCTCCTCCCAGTTCAACCCTCTCTTCATGTCAACAAGTCCATCCCACAAGTGGGATTCACAAGCTATGGGTTTTAACACAATCAATTTGAAAGCCAAGCCAATACAGAGGGATCTTTAAATTCCATTACTATTACAGGTGCTCTACCCCTGGGTATATTTGCCTTCACATTAAAAAAAAAGCCTATTTCAATTGTTTGAATATAAATCTGTTCTGCTTCCTAAATGCATTTTCTTGAGTCCTACCTTGGTTATAAAACAAGACAATCTCAATCAATAACAATTTTTTTGTTATCTCTGGATTTTGTTTACTGTTTCTAGAAAACTGTATCTCAGTAAATCAATTTTTTTTAAGGATGTAGGGAAGAAATATCATTTGGAGATAGGATGAGTATTTTTTTAAAGCAATTGGGGTTAAGTAATTTGCTCAAGGTTAAATGGCCAGGTGTTTCTGGGTGGGTCCTAAGTGTCTGAGCCCGGGATTCGATCCCCAGGTCATCCCGCCACTGGAGCCGGTGCTCTTACTTGCTATGCTACCTGGCCACCTCTAGGATGACTATTTTAAAAATACAAAACACAAAATGTGTAAGTGCTAAAAACATTTCATCTCATGCCAGGAAAAAATAATTAATGGTATTATGTTTTAAGATAACAGGCCCTTTTTAAAAGTTAAAGTTCATTGTATAGCAATGGAATTTTGCAATCTTGACTTAGTTTTTGCTGGAGATTTTTCTAGTTAGCTCACTGTTATTGATCTTAAAACTGAGAGAGCTGATGTAGTTCAACCATTGTGAATAGTGCCCTTTCAGTACAATGTTGTTCAGTCATTTTTTAGTTGTGCCCAATTCTTTGTGATACCATTTGGGGTTTTCTTGGCAAAGCTAGTAGAGTGGTTTGCCATTTCCTTCTCCAGCTCATTTTACAGATGAAGAAACTGAAGCAAACAGGGTTAAGTGATTTGCCCAGGGTCACACAGCTAATAAGTGTCCAAAGCCAGATTTGAACTCACGAAGAGGAGTCTTCCTGACTCCATGTCTAATACTCTATCCACTGCACTACCTAGCTGCCCCAATAGAATATTGTAATCAATTCAATATCATAGTCATGTCTTAGTTGATTTACTTTATGGGAAGGACTGCTTATTTCCAAAGATTTGGATACTTAGTGACTCAAAGTCTGGTCCTGTTAGTTTCATATTCTGACCTTTAAATTTTTGCTACAACATGGAAAATATTACAGGGGTCAAAAGTCATTCTGAAGGGGAGAAATGGACTATAGGATTTAGAGGTGGAATAAATTTTAGAGCTGATCTAGCTCAACCATTTATGTTTGAGGAAACTGGGATCCAGAAAGGTAAAATAAATTCCCCAGAGTAACTCCAGAAGAGGCAGGTTTCAACCCTAGTCTTCTGATCGCAAATCTGTGGTTCTTTCTCACTACAAAGACCTGCTAGCCTTCGTGCCTAACAAATTTTGATCTTTCCTCTCTGTTTTTTTTTTCTTTATATTTTGTCTGTTTAAATTGTCCCCCTTTTTGTTCCAAAGTCCTTCTTTGGTCAGGGCAGGATGAAAATGAAAACCCAAATTAAAAAAAAAAAATGAATGTTGCCTACTTCAGAGTTAGAAGACCAAGCTGGCCATGCAGTTCCCATTAGATTTCCATGACAAAGGGTCTGGCCCATCACTCTTGGCCAAGACCCTTTCTCTTTTGAATCCTATTTCTTCAGTGGGACATGGTTCCAATTAAACAGATGAGCTTTCTCCTGTGATTTTGGAGTATAGTCTTCCAAGTCTAGATTATTCTAATAAAGATGTTCACAACTTGGGGTCCATATTGTTTTGTTATATTATTAAAATATTTGGACAAGTATTTCAAGAAAAAAATTTTTTGTAATCCTATACATTTTTTTAAATGTATTTAAAAACAGCACATAGGTTTCACCAGATTGCCAAAGGGGTCTGTGACAGGAAAAAAAAAAGTTACAGAGTGGTAAGGTAAAGCCCTTGATAGCTTTGTTCCACTGACAACATTCACCAGGAGTAAACACTCTTCCATTTACACTTTGGTTCTTAGCCTGCAAAATCTAACCAGGTTGTCACTGACACAGTCACCTCAATTTTACTTTAATTATTCTGATAAATGAGACGATTTTCTTTTCCTGAATTCTCCAGCTACTTTTTCAAATGTCTCCTTCGCCATGTGCTGTGTTGACTCCTTGTCTGTTTAAAAGGGCTTGTCCTTTTTTTCAGGTTTGATCTATCTGGGACCAACTGTGTTCTTTAGCCTCATAATAGCTCTAAGTGCTTTGCTTTTAAACATCACACTACATCACTACCTGGAGAGTTATTACTGTGAAAGAATTGTGACTTCTGAGGACTCCTTGCCTGGAAAACCAACAAAGAATTTTCACTTAGTGCTCTTATAAATGCAAAGACAGAATTCTGGTCCTTCCACAGCTGTGTATTATCATGTATGGAAGCTCAACATTTATCTTTTAAGGTAAATAAAGCAGAGATCCAGACCTCTCCTGTAGGAAGAAAATGCTATCCAGGCCCACGATGACAGGGATTTAGTAGCATTTTAAATTGTTCAAATAGCAAGAGAAAGCAAATTGTTAAAATAATGCTGTAGACAGATTTTTCTCTCACTGGGGTAAAGGCTGCATTTTCTTATCTTGGAAAGAGCTTGTTCCTTTAAAAAAAACAAGAGGTCCTTAACTTTTCTGTGTGTCATGAAACTCCTTTGACAGTCTGGTGAAGTATATGGCCCCCTTTTATGGAATAATGTTTTTAAATCTATAAAATGAATAACATAGGGTTACAAAGGATGCCATTTATATTAAAATACAGTTATTGAAATATTATTTTTAAAAGTTTGCAGAACCCAGGTTGAGAAACCCTGTTTTAAACAATGCCTAATGCTTCCTGATTTCTACTTTAAAAATAACTACATGGCCACTGGATGCCCACTGTTCTTCTGAGACCCTGAGGCTGCATGGCTGATTTTTTGAGGACTGCTCTGCTCGGCCACTTAATGTGACAAACATCCAGCCTTGCCGTTAGAAGGGATCTCTGAGAAGGGCCAACCCCACATGAAATGAATTTAACAACAGCAATTTGTCATTTCGCCCTTCCTTTGCGAGAAGAAAAAAATGCTAGTGATTTCTTTTGACTTAAACTGGGCATTGGAAAAGCTGCTTTTATTAATGAATCATATTGAGCCATGGTGAAAGGCTCCCTGACTCTGTTTAAATAACAGGCTATGATTCCTCTCCCCCAAGCTTCCCCCCCCCCAATTTGGCTCCACTGCTATTAATTGAGGAGTTTCTTTGTTTCTTTCCTAATGAAGCTAACAGAACACATCTGTCAGGTGCTCGTATTCTTTGCCTGTCTATAGTATGTAATAGACCAGCTGGAGGCTATAATGCTACACAATACCCCTGGCCGTTACAGCAACTATTTATGCCTGGGCTTTTCCTCCGATAGGGATTTGAAAAAAAAAGTCTGAAATTTGGGCCTAATTGCTATTTACACAGCGATAGACACCTGTTCTAGCTGAGACACTGGCTCATGAATCCCACACCTGAGACCTTAGGGAGAGGAGAGGGGAAATTTCAAGCAGCTGCCAGTCCGTTTTAGACATAGAGAGCTTTAGCAGACAACGTTTTGTATGTTTCTATGTCTGTGTGTATGTATCTGCTTTAAAATAAGCTATGTTTTAGTCTGCATACCCGTTATCAGAAGGTCTGTATTGAAGGGCCATGTACTGTTATTTCCAAGCTAATTGCTTATCTGGAGGCTATGCATGAACCAGTCTACAGAAACAACAATAAATAATTTGTTAAATGATGTTCAGGAACTGAAATAATATCACCAAAAGCCCTCCATCCCTCAAAAAGTCCCCACTATACTTCATGTGGAGAGTGGAGGAAGAAATTGGTTCTATAAACCAAATGGAGAAAACATTTTTAATCAAACACAACTTTTATTATGGTGTTCCAAATATATTTTAGCTATTTGCTTTTGCCAGATAGTTATGAATTCTCCCTTGTATCAGAGCTGAACTTGCCTGCCTATATCTATCTCGATCAGAGTAATACATATTTCTATTTGAGGGGAAGTAAATTATTCCTCCCCCCACCCCTCCCACCAATTTCACTTCAGTATCATAGCATCTGTCTCTCCTACAGCTCAAAAATCACAGCCCATGTTCCTCAGCACTGACAGTAGCTTCTTGTTAAGAAAATAAAATAAATACTTTAATAATGATGGTTCCACATAAAACTGAGCATGACTCTAACACACTTTTCCAATGTAATTAGGAATGAAATTGATGAAAATGCAGTAATGTTATCAACTCCACACATAGGGCCTATGTTGACCAAAGAAACACACTAGAAACAAGAAGGAAGGATTCCCCCCTCCTCCCTCCCTCCCTCCGTCCCTCCTTCTCTCTCTCTCTCTCTCTCTCTCAGAGGAGGGGTTGGGGAAGGTACACAGACCTAAGTACCCTCAGAATATAGGTAAAGGAAAGAAACAAGAGTATTGCTTAGCTATTTTATCAAAAGCCCAATAAGATGTTGGCATCTTCTCATGTTGACAGTAGACACAAAAGGGGCAGGTGTGTATGTGTGTCTGTCTGTCTGTGTCTGTGTAATTTTTCTTTTTCACAACTTTCTTTTAGTAGGTCTCTGAGCTTTGTTATGGAAACCCATCAGAGTTACTAAACACAGCCTCAAATGAGTTCACTTATAGTTTTGTAAAAATCCAGTCATCTTGAGCAGATGTGAATAATGCTATTGTCCAAGGAAATCACTATCCTCATGTACCATTTTAAATAATGTACAGGAAAATTAATTTCCTATATCACAAAAAGCTACATGGCATATGCTAAAAACCAAAGAATAGAGCAACCATGTTTAAATTTAAAGTGTAAAAGGAAAGGAAGATGAGTGAAAATCCAAATGAAAGTAAAGAACATATGTAAAGAACAAATCAGTGTGTGTGCACACATGTGTATGTAATAAGCAATAATATGTGTCTGTATATATATGTGTGTGTGTGTGTATATAAATATATCTGTATAAATAATGTGTAATATATTACACACATAGTCTTGGTAAGAACTTTTTTCCTTGGATACATATTAGAAGCGATCTCCAGGAGAGTCAGATCCACAAGATGTAACAGGCAGTGACGGAGAGATGGATACTACTCACATACAAATGAATTTTTTGCCTCCAGGCACACACAGTTGGGTAGAGAGCTGATGCAAAGGCAGAAATTCATTTCCCAGGAGAAAGGAAAGAAGTGCATAGGGAACTCAGGGTCACACCAGAACAGGTGATAATGAAATTAGAGTTAATGAAGGCTGGGAAGGAACCAAGGCCAGATGGGCTGCTTCCCAGAAATTTGGAGGGGTTGGTGGCACAGCTAGCTGATCTATATTAAAGTGTGCTGGAAAAAAAAAACAACCCACAAAAAACCCCTGATGACCCAATGCTGGACAAATTGATTGCTTCAGCCACATGCAAGTTCTGGAAAAGAAAAATCTTATCCTTATCTCATATAGCCTCTGGGTCCCTCTATTTCTCTAGTAGCTCTTTTTCCTCCTACTGGAAAGACATTGTGGTGTAGTGGAAATAATACTGAATTTAGAGTCCAAAGACCTATGGAAAGAATATTGACTCTGGGTTGTAAGAATCTGCATTAAAATCCTTCCACTGAATCTGACTCCATACAGTATAAAAATTAGCCAAATACCTGTATGATATTAGGAAAATCATTCAATCTCCACGGGTTTCAAGTTTCTGATCTCTAAAATGGGAAGGGGTGGACTAGAACCCCTCTCCCCCCATCCCTACCCCTCGATGGCTTCTTTCCAGATTCAGATTTATGTAAAACTGGCTTTGCATCAGCCTGCTCACCCACACACTGTGACCAATTCACATAACTTCAGTTTTCTCATCTGTAAAACATGTATAATAAAACTTCCACTGCCTATCTCACAGCATTCTTGTAAAGAAGGTGCTTCAGTAAACTATGAAGATGTCAGCTATTAGTAATTCACTGTCATTGAAAGCACTTACATAAAGTGTATTTAGTGCTCATGGGTTTAAAGGCCCTATAGAGTTTCAGTGATGAAAATGAAAAAGAGGAAGGAACATAGTATACATTCTTGTTAGTGTTTGAAGAATACTGTGTCTCCAGCACACAATCAACTGATAAGAGGTATTAAAAGATAAGGTTTCTGGTCTGAGAAACTAGCAATCTAACTGATACAAAGATAACAAAGAAGACTATTGTTCAAATTCTAGGAGTGTAGTTATCCTGAAGAGATCAAGGGGAGGAGGAAGGATTTGTGAGACAAATGGAACAAGAAACAGGAAAAAAACAAGTTACCTTGGTTGAGCTTTTTCTCCCCAAATTTTCTCCCCCTATCTCACAACAACTTATAAGCTATAGTGAAACTCTTTAGATGAACAATTTACAGTCTCCCTGAGTTTTGGTTTCATCAAACTTACCTCCTCCTTCACAGATTCCAGGTACATGCGTGTTTCATCATGAGATCATTGGGATTGGAACTAGAAAGAAATCTAGACATCTCATCTAGTCTAACACCCACTTTTTGAAAACTGGGACAATGAGGCCGAGAAATGAGAAGTGACTTATTCAAGTTTATGCAGAGAAAAGAAATGAGTATGGTGGTTTTTCTATGCCTTCAGGAAAGGGACTATGATTCTTTGTTTCCTGAAGTCTTTAGAACATTTCTATAACTTTTCACAGTGTTAATAGTAATGGAAGTGTTAGTTGATGAAATTTCTAAATATGGCCTTGTGAAATATCTTATCTTACATTATATAATGTGATTTACACTGGCTATATGACCACTTAGGTCTCTAGGCTATTGCACCTAATTCTCTCCTTCAGACTCCATACAGTATAAAAATTGACCCACCAGAGATTCAAAGATGAAAGATTTATATAAATTAAAGATCTTGCTTTGTCCCTTCAGGAAAGTATGGAAAAATAAGGAAATAACAAATTCTCCCAATCTCATGTAAACTTTCAGAGAGTCTCCACAGGTTTATGATAGTCTGACCTCCATTTATGACAAATAATAGTTCTTTCCTCCCCAAGTCCTCCCTCAACTATCTGTACTATTGCATGGCAATAGGATGACAGACTAATCTGCTAGTTAACTTTCATTTTAGGCTACTAGCCCATTTGTGGTTCATTTAACACAGAACCAACTACTGGTTCCCTCTAGCCCCAAGAAATTCATGAAGACCAGTGGAGATCCATTAGGGATCCTGTCCTGTAACACACACAGATGCCTGACCATGCCTACCTTGTGCTCATAATAACTATCCCTAGTAGAGGTAAAGGCTTATTATAATTATATATGTTATATAATTATAATATATTATGATAAAAGGCTCATAATACCAGAAATGAGAAGCTAGACTACCAGAAACTAAAAAAGAAGCAGTTTCTTAAAGGACCAAATCTTGTAATGACTTACTGCAGCACAATGTCTAGGGAAGGAGTAGTGTCAATGCTAATTAGCATTGTGTAGGGTCCCCTTACTGGTTCAGATTGGCTGGTGATTGCTTGTTTCATTATCAGAGCTGGAGAAGAGAATTTGCTAGTTTATTTTCCTGTTTCTAACAGGTATTAGAATGTTTGCAGGCTTGATTATGCCAGCACCATGGTCAGCAGTTTTCTCTATGCTATGGCTGCTAACACTAGCCCCCAAAATTAAATAGGCTGAATGACTAGCATTAGTAATAACAGATTATAGAGGTGGTTCTGGGGCTCCTTCATTGATAGAGGTGGGTAGTAGAAGGTATTTTGTAACCAACAACTTTTTTGAAACTGCCTGCCTGCCCATTAGATCTACTCTATCTTCCAAACCCATCTTTTCTGACCACAGGAATGTTAACATTAACTTCTATGTAAGATGATTGGTACATATATGTGTATGACATATCATCTATATAAAAATGTTGTATGTTTCCCAGTTAGCATCTCTTCTCTATGTGAAAGGGCTCCAGGAAGTCACCAATCACTCCCAGTTATAAATATCTTAATAACTTATGTTTGTATAGTATTTTAAGATTTATAAAGCCTTTTCCTAATAAGAGTCTTATAGTACGAAAGGAAAGAGAAGGTAAAGTTCATATCTTATTATTATAGTTTTACAGTTGGTAAAACTGAAGCCCATCATTTTATAACTTGACTTGGGTCACATAACTACTAAATGTAAAATCTGGGACTCTAGTTCAGATTTCCTGGCTCCAAGATGATATTTCTCCCTATTGTACAACATTATTCTTAGAATATCAAATACATTAATCTTCTTATACTTCTGTCACCTTTACCCTCAATAATTGAATGCCAAAAAGAGATAAGTGGAAACTGTGAGAGGAGGATATTCTGTACTTGCATGGGTAGTATATGGTTTCCAATAACAATGATACTTCATATTGGTATGTGTCCATAAAGATCACTGGATCTCAAAGCAATTCAAGCAATGTTAGGCAGTATTATTGCAATTATGCAGGAAATAGAAGACAGCAAAGAAGTGTAATTTCTAATAGGCCCTTTATTCCTTGGCTTCTTATTGGTTCCTAGTTTTTCCCACAACCTCTTTTCTGAACCTTTTCCTCAGAAATGTCTTGGTAGTTTTGCATATGCACAACATCTACCTTTCCTCTCTTCCCTCATTTTCTGCCTTATCCCTTTCCAGTTGCTTAAAAAAAAAGTAGTATGGAGCCTCATCTACTTAGATCCACAATTCCCTCAATGCTTACATGATGTGACTTGGAGATGAGACCTATGTCACTAGAAACAAAAATAAAAACAAAAAATTCTTCCAGGGTACCTTGAATTTCTTCTACTTATACTATGCATTCAATGGAGGTCAATGGCCTGGCTTGAGGATAGCTAACTCTTTCATTCCTCTGTACCCTCCCTCCTTCACTACCATTAGAATTTTACTATTTTTATGCAAAAAATATTTTTCTCAATAAACCATTTGCCACCATTGCCATGAAAATCCAAATGAATAATTTAAAATGGCAATATCCCTCCCATACCTTCTGTACTTGGCAAACCCCAACTGTTTATTGTGGCTTCTTATGCCCAAATTACATGAATACCAAATGGAACTAAATGATATCTAATTTTGACCTGATCCTTCTGAAACACATTTGACATTTTCTACCATAAAAGATTGATACTTAAGAATGTCCTTTGTCTTTTGGTTTCCCAAGCTGATATTTGATCTACTTATGTTTTCCCTAAAAACTTGAACTCTAAAAATTGCCGAAAGCTTACATTGTAGATTAGTTTTCCTGTGCTGCTCGATCAAAAACTTTCTTGATATCTAGTTAAATTAAGTCCAAAGTTTCCCCATTGTTGATGCTTGAAGTTACTTTCTTGAAAAAAAAACCCACTAAGATATCTGATTTGTAAGGTACACTGTTATTTTATTAATTCACACTGGCTTTCTAGGATTAGACAGACTCTCTCTGTCTCCATTTGCTTCCATATCCTAAGAAAGATATGTGCTTCTTATTTCTCTCACTATGAAAATCAAGCTCACAGAGACAAAGATAAATTTGTTTTCACCTCTAGTATTTTAGAACTTTTCTCTGAACTCTTACAACTTCTGTTGTTTTTCTTTTTGTTTTGTAGTATCAGTAACCCCAATTTTCATCTCTACTTTCTTTACAAAGTACATTCCAGAAGAGCTAAAGATTAAGTCACAATTTTGAACTTAATTGTCTTTCCAGTTATGCAAACACCCAAATCTTTGATGAGTGCTTTTCTGATCTATTGTCTATAAATGGGAGAAATAATTTTGAAAAGCCATAAGACAAAGCCCCATGTGGGAAAAAAAAAAATTAACCACAACTATGCAAACAATCTTGGCAATGGCAGATGGGATGGAGAGTAAAAAGGCTATGAACTTAATGTCAGGTTTGGCAGGAGAATTTAGATTTGTTTCCATGAAAATAATGTACTTCTTCCTAGATATTTTTAAACTTTCTTTTCTAAAAAATTTAAATATATCAGTCATCAATAAACAGAAATATTTGAAGACATGAAGAAAAACAAGAAAGAGAATTGTATAAGAAACTATGGACTTCTATTACAGTGGTTTAAAATGTACATATGTGTGTATGTGTGCATATCTATCTATCTAAAGAAAATTGACCTATTTGTCTCTGCACTTTTCCCCTTTCTAAGTGCATTAGAAAACCCTAATTTTATTAATAAGAGAGCTTTGAGGATATTGTAAAGAAAGGTTGAATTAAAAATCTAATGCAGCAGCTAAAAGCAGTTATGGCTGAGACTCACATGGGCTCAGGGTATCCCCTTCAAGTTCTGTACCCAGTATTATGGTTGTATGCTGAGTTAATTTCTGGAGAAAAGATTTCATAATAGGAAGAGTATACGGTCTTATTCTCATTTTATTTTTCTTATCACCCCCACTTTAGTTACTACAGATATAATTTTACTTTTAACTTTGGTCCAGGGTTTCCCCAAAAGAGGAAATGAACAGGTCATTTTATTCCATGCCAAAAACAATGATAAATGTAAGAGGATCACAGTGTACATTAACAAAATTACTTAAACAGAATTTAGTATCTTAACTTATTGCTACATTACAATTGGTTAGGAAGGTAATATCTTAACCTTATCAGAATATACAGTGCTACTAATTAGTTACTTCAGTGTCCATCTTGGCAATAGGAATTGCCCAATCAAGCCTGATCCTTTCCTATGTTCTCTTGCCTGGTTCTTCCCTTGTCATTAGTCCACTCTTGCTGCTACCTAGCAACTGTAACTGCAACTACCCACTCCGGGGGATGCATCTCACTGGCTTCCCAACACCACATGATCATCTGAAATCTACAAGTTTTCCTGCACTCATCCTTCTTAATATTGCCAATGTCATGTTGAGGAAGGAAACACAAAAATAGATAAGAGCCTCCATCACAGGTGTAGCTCTCCCAAGTAAGACATGTACTTATGGATGAATGGGGCCAATTTAAGGATAAGGCTGCCACCATCTTCATCCCAGTTATTTCCCCAGACATGGCTCAGAAGAGTTCCTATATTAAAGCTAGAAAGGAAGAGGACGTGCTGAGGGATGGGTAACCCCTTTAGTATATCCATGGGGGTGTATGATGAGCATTCAGCTATGGAGACTCAACACATCAACGAGTCATGTAGGCGAACCAACATTAGGCTTTTATGTGGTCACCAGGAAGGTTGAATGAGTATGATCCAAAAGGGAGGAGGAAGGGCATCCAAAAGGCCCTTTTATGAGAAGGAAACTTAACATGACATATGTATACATAGTTTTATATATTAATAAATGCATATAATGATGTATAACTATGTATTATATACATAATTACATATTACATAGAATACATAAAATTATAAATGTAAGACATACAATTACACATTATGTGTGTATATATTTACATATATGTGTATATAATTTATCAAAGGCTAGAAGAACTGGTCAATTGACTCTGCGTAACCATTGGTACCTTAATATATTTGAAGTCCTTTATAATGGATCCCTTCAGCTCTTGTGAGCTACACCTCCCCCTCCCCATAAGCCAAATAAGATATAAAACTCAATCAACTGTAGTTATTGTTGAGTCCTTTTCTTCATTTGTGTCCAAGTCGTCATCATGACCCCATTTGGGGTTTTCTTGGCAAAGATCCTGGAGCTGTTTGCCATTGCCTTCTCCAGACCATTATATAGACGAAGCACCTAAGGCAAGCAAGGTTAAATAACTTGCTCAGGTTCCCACAGCTAATGTCTGAGATCAGATTTGAACTCAGAAAGATGAGTCTTCCTGACTTCAAGCCCAGCACTCCATCCACTGAACCACCTAGCTGCCCAACTTTGTTTACTAATCATCTATTATATGCCAAACACTGTGCTCACAAGATACAAAGATAAAAAACAAACAGTACCTGTTCTTAAAGATCTCACAGTCTAATGGGAGAGACAACATACAAATAACAGAAGGAATGCTCCAAGATTAAGAAGAACTAGGATAGACTTCTTACAGAAGATGAGACTTTACCTGATGGCTTCCAGGAGGTAGAGATGAGGAGAGAGAGAAGAAATGGAGTGTCTGGTATGAAAAATGGCAAAACTCCTGGAAATTGATGAAAATTCAAGAAATTGTGAAAGAAAATTGGTAAATACAATATAGCTGGAGTAAAATAAGGACAATAATTTTAAACCAGCCTCCTTTCCCTTTTTTTTCACCTCCCCATACTTAGTTTTCTAATCTCTCAAGGAAGGTGGTAGTTGGGTGCTAGGGAGGTATAGAAAAAGTAAAGGATATAAAACAAAAACCAAACAAACTTAAAATTAAAAAAAATCAACAAACCCAGAATAAAAGCTATTGAAAGATATTGCCAATAAATGTTTGGCAATAATGGTAGTATCAAACACATGAATTATATTACCAATAAGTTAGGTGGATATTAAAATTCACTCACAGAAACTTGTGTATTTGTTACAAGTCATTCTTTTTTTTTTTTGCTTTTTTGGAGGGCAATTGGGTTTAAGTAACTTGCCCAAGGTCAAATGGCTAGGTTTTTTGTTTGTGTGTGTTAAGTGTCTGAGGTCAGATCCGAACTCAGGTTCTGACTCCAGGGCCAGCACTCTACTCACTGCGCCACCTAGCCGCCCCTACAAGTCGTTCTTAAGTAAAGATATTGACAAGTATTTGTTATCTATGACATTCACTGTAATAAAAACTTCATTAGTGACTTTCAAAATACTTAATAAAAATAATTTTTATTGAGTTTTAAAAATTGAATCTAAGAACTATTAAGTACCATTGTTTGAAATCAACAAAATTTTTTATTATTTCCATTTTTTAAAATTGCTATAAATTCATTATTTTTGTTTGTTACTTTTGAACCCAATGAAAGTATTTTAAAGTAAATATCACTGTTTTTTTAAAGGCCTGACTCAGCTTTTCCTGCAATTTGATTTTCTAATTATGTGACAGCACATTAGCAAGATCAGGTTTTGTTTTTGAATATATTTTTTTTTTTTGCATAGGCATAAGGACTGGACTTCCGATTTTGTCAGTACAGGGAATTTCCTTGATAAATAAATACACTTTATAAAAACATGTTTGCTTTTTCTTTGCAATTTACAATCTTAAAGAGCCATCTAGGGCACTGGGAGAGTGTGATTTACTTATGGTCAGACAGCCAGTATGGATCAGTTAGGACTTACACTCTGGGAGTGCAAAATATATACATACATGCATGCACACACATGGTCCATCCATGTGTACATACATACAATAACGATGGAAACTTGACTTGAGATTTCTCTGGGATAGAAAATTCTCTCAGCCAATGCAGCTGACACTTCTACAACTTCTACTCAATGCACTGAAATGTTAGCTTACTTGCCCAATGTCACACAAGCGTGAAAGAAAAGAACCCAGATCTTAATGCCTCTGAAGCTAGCACTCTACTCAATATGCCAACAAGCAACCAAGCCTTAACCCAAAAAAGATCTCAGATTTCTCTATATATAAGGCAAAAGGCAAACAAACAAAAACTTAGTGGTCTAGTATATCAAAATAGGTGGAAGACTTGGCTAGATATTCTCTAAGGTTTCCTCTAAATTTAAGAGTTTATGAGTCTGTTACTGGAAAATGATCACTTGATTCTGAGGCTCTTACATGAGTGGATGTATTCTCCGAGGTAGCAGTGCCCTTGCCAGGGGACTGAAAGGCAGATGGAGCATTTGGTCTGAAAGTCCCCAAGTGTTGGTCTCTAACTTTGTTTCTGGCTCAGTCAATGCCATTTTCCTTTCCTCTCTGGGCACACCACCCAATGCTTCTATCTGATCTGTGCAATCCACGGTTGTGGTGATGAATAGCTGATGCAACATACTTAGCGAATGCTATAAAAATTTACATAATAATAACCCACTTAATGGTGCTTGACACTCAGTGCTGCTCAAAGAGGGTGGGGAAGAGACCCCTAGAGGGAGGAGGAAGGTGGGAAGTTGGCTTGCTGGGCTTGAGCAAGAGAACCATAACTCAGAACCTGACCCTAGTGACTAACAAATGGGAGAGAAATCAGCCTGCCTTGTCTACCACATAAAATGCACCTAATTCTTAAAGTGTGAGCAACAAAATTAAATTTTCAATCTGCTTTTAGTTTGCAAAAATCCAAAAGAATAGAGAAACAATGGTACTCCATTGTACTTATCTTTGTAGTATCCTTTCAAAAGTAATTGGAGATGAAAATGAAAGTATTTCAATAAGTTTGTTTTTAATTATGAGCCCATGTATTATCCTGTGGCTCTGTAGTGTGTCCCGTAATTTTTAAGAAGAAAATAAGTAAATAGCTTCATGAAAAGACATGAAATAATGTTTGTGTTAGATTCCAGTATAAAAATTTGCCACCCCATCAGCAACTTAGATAATATTAATCCTTCCTAGAGCGTTGCATCCTGCAATCCATTATTGAGAAAGGCAGAGGGGCTACTTACAAAGCTCTGTATTATTACAGTCTGATATTAGTTACCACGGAAAATTCTTAATTAAGAAAAAGAAAAACACTGATGCTCAGCAAACAATAGGAGGCTGCAAATACTGCAGAGTCTATGAATAACATTTCTCTTTTTTGTTTAATTTGGTAAGAAACGTAAAGAAAGTGGATTAATCCATCAGGGCTGAAGAAAGGGGGTGGGGATAATGGAAGCAGATGTAAAAATAATTGGATGTAAATAATATCGGCTGTTTCCCTTGTTTGCAAATTGAACTTTGACTTTTTTCTCACCTCCCTTTCCATTTGATTTCTTCAGTGATTTCAGATTCACACTTTCACATTTGATTTACCTTGCAAATATTTATTCTCCTTCATACTGATCCCTTTAGTGGTTTTTCTCCCGTTTTTTTTTAAGAGTAAAGATAGATTTCTTGCTGGCTATGTCTACATTTTGTATAAACAGTTATCAAAGTACAGGCTTACCTACTGCAGACAGACGAGCAGGCCCCAGGGTTTTGTAGACCTGTAACAGATGTAAGAAAATAAGACAACAAACCTGGGGCTGATTTGATAAGATGGAATCCTTATTACCTCTCAGCACAATCACATGGAAAACTTCAAAGGAGTCTGATCCTTGGCTGAAAGGGAAAGCACTGCATTGGCTACTTTATTTGCAGACAAAGAGAAATTTGAGAAAAAGTGTTGAAGAGACTCCCCTCCCTCAGGTGGTTTGCTAATAAAGTAATGCCAAGGAGAGTGATTAGTCCTGTGATTTCACTGATGTAGGGAATTTTCTGTAAAGAAATTCTCTCTATCAGTGCTGGTTGGCAACTTCACTGGGTATTGAGGAAGACTTGCCTAGGGTCACATAGCCAGTATGTGTCATAGAGATGACTTGAACCCAGATCTTCCTGATTCTAAGGTCCGCTCTCTATCCACTGTCTCACACTGCCTTATTTCCATGTTGTATATAGCATCCGGCAAGATCCTGGAGTTTATTTTCCACCCAGAGCTTAACCTCTTTTCCCCCAAGATACAAATGTCAATATTGGATTTACTCTGGTTGAATGAATGTGTCAGAGGGGAGATTAGTAACTGGCAGTCACAAAAGGATTTTTTCAATTGGCAAAACTAAATTTCTCACAAATGAATCAAAACAGTTTGAGGAAGTAAAGAAGTAAGGATGGAAACCTTGCCAAATTTAGTCATGATGCCTCATTAAATGGATTTGAAGGTCTCAGCATGTGCATTTTATCTAGAAGCTCCTGGATTCATCTAGCAGGAAGCATAAAGGAAGAGGGAGAGAAAAATCCACTTACTAATCTCTTCAGGACTTTTCCTATAGAAAGAATAGACCTCTCCTAGATATTTCCCCCTCATTTTAGCATAATGAAAAGTACCATTAGGCTGAAACTTGGAAGACTAGAGTGCTGGGCCATTGTACCAACCTTAGAATCTTTCATTTAATTTGAAGCTAAAATGTGGATGATGATGTGTTCGGGTGGATTTATAAGCACACCATTGAGGAATACTTATGTAGCTTTTCTATGTGCTAATTTTGGGTTTTAATTCAACAATTCAATTAAAAAATTGTTCTGAGATTCCTTTCAGCCCTGAACTTTTGTGTACCATCATGTGAACCAAAACAACCTTGAATTCACAAGACTTGGTCTCTATGCAGTCTCCCATCTGCATCCAGGTTCTAGTAAATAAAGAAGACTATTTATAAAAATCTTAACTATCTTCCATTTGCATATGATGCCCCCTTCAGCATAACTTTGAGTCTAAACTATCAATTCTCAAAGAGTGGTCCAAAGATTGCACTCAGGTGGTCCCTGAGACTCTTTCAGCCAGTTCATAAGATTGAAATTATTTTTATTATAATACAAAGATGATATTGCCTATTAAAATACTTCTTTTCCCAACTATATGTCTATGTGAGGCTAGATTTTCTTCATATATTTTAATCAAAACAGTGGATTGCAATGTATTGAATGCTGAAACACATAGGAAAATCCAATTGTCTTATATTAAGCCAGACATTAAAGAGATAGGAAATAAAACAATACCATTCTTCACTATTTTTTCATGCTAGAAAATATAATTGGGTATATTGTCATTCAATGTGGGTGAATATCTAAGACTATATCACTTTAAATTTCTAATATAGGCATAAGCAAAAACTTTTCAGAGTTCTAAGTAATTTTTAAGAGTGTAAAGGGGTGGGGCGGCTAGGTAGTACAGTGAATAGAGTACTGGCCCTGGAGTCAGGAGAACCTGAGTTCAAATCCAGCCTCAGACACTTAACACTTACTAGCTGTGTGACCTTGGGCAATCACTTAACCCCAATTGCCCTGCCCTCTCCCCTACCAAAAAAAAACAAAACAAAGCAAAAAAAAAAAAAAAGAGTGTAAAGGGGTGCTAAGACCAAAATGTATACAACTATTTTAAAGCCACAGGAATTCTTCTCCTTGCTGAAGACAAAACCTGTATTTGCTGAGTTTTAAGCTAGACAGAAAAATGGAAATAACCTGCCAGTTTTTTCTCCCTTCAAGGACACATAGCCAAGTTTATTGTTGTTCAGTTGCATCTGAGTCTTTGAGACCCCATTTGGGGATTTCTTGGCAAAGATACTGAAGGGGTTTGCCATTTCCTTCTCCAGTTAATTTTACAGATGAAGAAACCACTTGGTACTGGCTAAGAAATAGGGGAGTAGATAAGTGGAATAGGTTAGATACGCAAGACACAGTGGTCAATGATTATAACAATCTATTGCTTGATAAACGCAAAGACCCCAGCTTCTGGGATAACTCACTGTCTGAAAAAAACTATTTGGGAAAACTGGAAAATAGTATCACAGAAACTGGGTATAGACTAATGTCTGACACCATAGACCAGAATGAAGTCCAAATGGGTATACATTCTAGGTATAACAGCTGATATTATAAACAAATTAAGGGATCAAGGAATAGTTTATATGTCAGATTTATGGAGAATGGAGGAATTTATTACCAAACAAGAGATATTGAACATTATGAAATCCAAAATGGACAATTTTTTATTACATTAAATGGAAAAGTTTTTGTACAAACAAAGCCAATGCAACCAAGATTAGAAAGGAAGCAAAAAACTGGGAAAGAATTTTTACAACCAGTGTCTCTGATGAAGGCCTCATTTCTAAAACATAGAGAGAACTGAGTCAAATTTACAAGAATACAAGTCATTTCTCAATTGATAAATGGTCAAAGGATATGAACAGGCAGTTTTCAGAAGAAGAAATTAAAGTTATCTATAGTCATATGAAAAAATACTCTAAATCACAATTGATTAGAAAAATGCAAATCAAAACAGCTCTGAGGCACCACATCACATCTATCAGATTGGCTAACATGTCAAAATAGGAAAATGATAAATGTTGGAGAAGATGTGGGAAAGTTGGAACACTAATTCATTGCTGGTGGAGCTGTGAGCTGATCCAGCCATTCTGGAGAACAATTTGGAACTATGCCCAAAGGGCTATAAAAAATGTACATACCCTTTGACCCAGCAATACCACTTCTAGGGCTATATCACAAAGATATCATAAAAAAATGGGAAAAGGTCCCATGTGTACAAAAATATTTATAGCAACTCTTTTTGTGGTGACCAAGAACTACAAATTGAAGGGATGCCCATCAATTGGGGAATAGTTAAACAAGTTGTGGTATATGAATGTAATGGAATACTATTGTACTGTAAGAAATGATGAACAGGCAGACTTCAGAGAAACCTGGAAAGACTTATATGAACTGAAGCTGAGTGAGGGGAGCAGAACCAGGAGAGCATTGTACACAGTAACAGTCACAGTGTGCAAGTACTGATTTTGATAGACTTAACCATTTTTAACAATGCAAGGACCTAAAACAATTCCAAAGGACACATGATAAGAAATGCCAGCCACATTCAGAGAAAGAACTGTGTAGTCAGAATGCAAAATGAAGCATACTATTTTCTTTTTTGTTTTGTTTTATTTTGTTTTTTTTTCTTTCTCATGGTTTTCCCTATTTGTTATAATTCTTCCATTTAACATGACTCATATGAAGATGTGTTTAATAGGAATGTATGTATAGGGCCCATATCAGATTGCAAGCCATCTTGGGGAGGGACTTGGGAGGGAAGGGGAGAAAATTTAAAACTTAGGTAAGTTGTAAAGCCAATAATGAGCAGCTCTCTTGAGGACTGCTGCTGTGAATAACTTTAAGTATCTAATCACGTAGTACAGTGAACTATCTATTTATTCAGCATTAAACTAAAGCAAAACATTCAAAAACTAAAGCACAACATTCACAACAATATAACATAACAACTTATTACTAAGGTGGCCACATAGTCTTAAACAAAACATATCATTCATTAAGTCACAATCTCCTCAATAAATATAGAATACCCAAGTAAAGCCTTCTTTCATCTTTATTTGAGGCTGGCTTCCAATCATCCTTAAGCCAATTATACTTAAGGGGTAGCAGAAAGTACAGACACCATGCATCCATAGGTCACATAAGTTATAATATCATCA
This sequence comes from Petaurus breviceps papuanus, assembly GCF_028583685.1. Classification (NCBI taxonomy): domain Eukaryota; kingdom Metazoa; phylum Chordata; class Mammalia; order Diprotodontia; family Petauridae; genus Petaurus; species Petaurus breviceps. Next base: position 8,786,395 of record NW_027185810.1, on the reverse strand, counting down.
GTCAGCACTGAGTACCCAAGTAAAGTATTCTTTCATCTTAATTCAAGGCTGACTTCCCAACTCCATGATTCCTCTTCCATGCTCCCAGTTCTTGCCTGGATTCACACTCAGCCAGTTCTCTGCTCTGGTTCTATATCTCAGCCCACATGGATTATTCCACTCCAAGCCCTTCACAGTTTCTGTTTCTAGGAACACAAAGCTTAACAGAGTTCCAACAACATTTATACACATTAAGGTTAACAGAGCTACAACAATATTTGTATACATTCCTGACACTATCATCTCAATTCACTTTCTGTCTGTCAAAGTAACACAAATCAACAGACAAAGCTTGTCTGATAAATCAAACACAAATCAACAGTAAAGTTCCAGGACTTCTATAAATGGCAGTAAAACTCTCTTTCAGGACTTCTGTAAACAGCAGTGAAGTCCTCTTTCGGGGCTTCTGTATCAGCAATAAAGTACTCTCTCAACAGACAGAATGCTTCATTCTGACAAAGTAATGTCAACACAGACAGAAAAGAAAGGCATAGTGCCAAAATCACAAGCATTCTCATTCTCAATTCTGCTTGGTCCCAGCTTGAGCTTGAACTTTTCTCTGCTCTGCTCCTTCCTGTTCCACTCTTTCAGTAAGCTCCTCCCACTGTGGGCCCCTGTAATGGTTATGGGAATTTGGAGATCTTCCCTATCCCTTAATAGGCCAAATGTAATCACATGGAGCCCAGGAGGGGACAAGCTTTCTGAAAAGACGGAACAGGAAGGATGGAGCAAGAAGGAGCAGGGGGTAGCCAGAACAGAGCTGGGAGCAAGCAATGTGGAGGCAAAGCAGCTAGCATGAGTGAGAGAGGGGCATTTTTGCTTAAGGGAACTTGTTTTGCTTTGAAGGCCTGATGGATGGAAGGCTTGGGAATGCCAGTTCTTACTGAATTGGTTATATATACCAACTTCTTGGTTGCTATGATGTATTTAGCTTTCTGCTGTTGGGATTTGACTCTCTGGTATTTGAATAAATGTTTTGGTTCTGTCTTCTATGTGGAAAGTCTGTTACATTTTGTGATTCATAACTATACCAGAATATTCATAGCCACCGTGGGTGCTCCCTTAGGCCTATTAAGGGCAACACAAATGTATACTGTTTCCTACAAAGACTTGACACAATCAAAGGCACTTGAATAGCTAAAACAAAGTACTACTTTGCTTATCATTACAGAAGTGATTGTTGAAAACTAAAAACAACAAAAGAATAAAATGTTTTTACATGTAACTGGGGGAAAATAAACAAAACAAACAAAATAAAAAATTAGATAAACCATAAAAAAAGAAATAGCTAGATACATTTAACCTGAAAGGCAGAAGAATTATGGGCATATGGATTGTATCTTCACACAGGTTAAGGTCTCTCTATTGAATGTCAGGCTATAGGGCAAAGAATGTCTATTAAGCTAAATAAATTTGAATCATATAAAAAAATAAATTATTACAGTTATTTACTTCTGAGTATTATATACCTAATTTATTCCACTGATCCACTACTCTATTTCTCAACCAGTACCAGATTGTTTCAATGATTAACTTTTTTGTAAAATAGTTTAAACATGGGTACTGCTAATCCACCTTTTTTCACATTTTATTTTCATTGAATTCCTTGATATCCCTGACATTTTGTTCTTATAGATAAATTTTGTTATTTTTTTCTAGCTTTATAACATAATTTTTGATAATTTCATCAGTACTATACTGAATAAGCAAATTAATTTAGTTAGAATTGTCACTTTTATATTATTGGCTTGGCCTACCTATGAGCAATTAATATCTCTCCAGTTGTTTAGATCTGACTTTATTTGTGTGAGTGTTTTGTAATTGTTTTCATATAATCCCTGGGTTTATTTTGTCAGGTAGACTCCCAAGCATTTTATATTGTCTTCAATTATTTTAGATGAAATTGCTCTTTTGATCTCTTGCTGCTGGACATTGCTGATAATATATAGAAATGCTGATGATTTGTGTGGACTTATTTTATATTCTTCAACTTTGCTGAAGTTGTTCATTATTTTATTTATTTATTTGGAAGGGGGGAAAGGCAAGGCATTTGGGGTTGACTTGCCCAAGGTCACACAGCTAGTAAGTGTGTCGAGTGTCTGAGGCTGGATTTGAACTCAGGTCCTCCTGACTCCAGGACCAGCGCTCCATTCACTGTGCCACCTAGCTGCTCCAATTGTTCATTACTTTAACTAGTTTTTAGTTGATTTTTTTAGGATGCTCTAAGTATACCAACATATCATCTACAAAGAGTGATAGTTTTATTTTCTCATTCCCTAATCTAATTTCTTTATCTTATTGCTTTAAACAGCAATACATAAATTGCAATAAATTTCTATAAATAGTAATAATATTTTATGAACAATAATAAATATTAATAAAAATAATAAATAGGAATAATAATGATGATAATAGATATCTTTGCTTCACCTCGATCTTATTGGAAAGGCTTCTAGCTTATTACCATCACAGAAAATGCTTGTTGATGGTTTTAGACAGATACTAATGATCGTTTTAAAGAAAGCTCCATTTATCCATATTCTTTCTAGTGTTTTTAATAGGAATGAATGTGGTATTTTATCCAAAGCTTTTTCTAAATCTATTGAGATAATCATTTTTTGTTGTTGTTGTTACTGATATGGACAATTATGTTGATTTTTTCCTATCAGAGGACTCGCATTCCTGGTACAATTCCCACCTGGTCATAGTTTATAATCTTTATGATATTCTGCTGTGATCTCCTTGCTAGTATTTTACTTTTTCCCATCAATATTAAGTATCTGTCCCATATTTGTGTCAAAAAAAATTGGTAGGACTCATTCTTTGCCTTTCACTGCCCCCCCCTCCCAATAGTTTACATAATATTGGAATTAACTGTTCTTTAAGTGTTTAGTAGAACTTACTTTTGAATCCATCTGGTCCTGGGGGTTTTTCTTAGAAAGCTCATTTATTGCATGTTCAATTTCTTTTTCTAAAATAGGGTTATTTAAGTATTCTATTTCCTTTTTTGTTAAGCTGGGCAATTTATACTTTTTGTAAATATTAATCCATTTCACTTAGATGGTCAGATTTAGAGGAATGTAATTGGGCAAAATAAGTCCTAATAATTTCTTTAATTTAATCTTCATTGGTAATGTAGTTACCCTTTTCCTTTTTTATCCTGGTAATTTTTTTCTCCTCTTTAAAAATTAAACTAACCATTTGTTTATTTTTTTAATTTTTATTATTTAACTTCTTTTTCTTTTAAATTTGAAGTTGTTGCTACAGCAGCTGCTATTTCTGCTGCCACATGTGTGGGCTGCAGACTGACCTCAACCAGAATTCCACCCCAGTATTACAAACTTCTTCTGCCTACCTCTTAAATTTTCTTAGTCCAGAAAAATATCTTACTCCAACTTTTTGTTGGCCTTCCCATTCCAAAATTTTATTTGAAGTATCATTTTAAAGGTGTTTGTAGGGGACTTTTAAGGAAGTTCAACTGAGTAGCTTTCCCTAATCTGGCATCTTGGCTCTGCCTTCCCACCTTTATTATTTTTTTTCATAAACTCAGGTTGTACTCTTATTTATTAGTTGCAGTTTTCTTACTTTCAATTTTATTAATCTTTCCTTTGATTTTTTGTATTTCCATTTTGGTGTTTAATTGGTGATTTCAACTTTGTTCTTTTTCTAGCTTTTTTATTTGCATGCTTAATTCATTGTTCTGCTCTTTCTCTATTTTATTGATGCAAGCATTTGGAGATATAAAGATTTCCCTACATACTATTTCAACTGCATCCCATAAATTTTGTTATGTTGTCTCATTATTGTCATTCCTTTTAATGAAATCATTTGTTGTTTCTATGATTTGTTGTTGGATCCACTCATTCTGTAGGATTAGATTATTTAGTTTCCAATTAATTTTTTACTTATGTTTTCATGATCCTTTGCTGAATATAATTTTTATTCCCTTATGGCCTGAAAAGGATCTGTTTACTATTTTTGCTTTTTTTGAATTTGGTTGTGAGATTTTTATGCCCTAAACATAGTCATTTTTGTAGGTGCCATATACAACTGAGAAGAAGGCATATTCCTTTCTATTCCCATTCAATTTTCTACAAAAGGTTATCATGTCTAACTTAAATTATCTCTTTTTGATCTATTTTCTAGGTCAGTTGTTTTTCCAATGAGATATTTTGCATTTTCTTCTATTAATTCATTCTTCTGATTTTGCTTTATTGTTTCATTGTGCTTCATAAAATCATTAGCTTTGATTTTTCCCAGCTCTAATTTTTTAAGGAATTATTGTCTTCAGTGAACTTTTATACCACTTTTCCCATTTGTCCCATTCTTCCTTTTGAGATGTTCTCTTCATTGGGTTTTTGTGCCTCTTTTACCTTTTGGCCATTTCTGTTTTTTAAGGTTTGATTTTCTTCTGTGTGTTTTTTTTTTGGCCTGTTTTATCAAGTCACTGACCCTCTTTTCATAATTTTCTTGTTTCACTATCATTTCTTTTCCTAATTTTTCTTCTACCTCTCTCACTCAATTTTTAAAATCCTTTTTGAGCTCTTCCAGGAATTCTTTTTTTTTTTTTTTTAAAGCAATCGGGGTTAAGTAACTTGATCAAGGTTACACAGCCAGGTGTTTCTGGGTGGGTAATAAGTGTCTGAGCCTGGATTCGATCCCAGGTCATCCCAACACTGGAGCCAGTGCTCTTACTCTCTGTGCTACCTGGCCGCCCCAGGAATTCTTATTGAGCTTGTATCCAATTCACATTTTTCTTTGAGGCTTTATTATAGCCTATGTGACATCATCATCTTCTGGGTTTGTGTCTTGATCTTCCCTGTCACCATAAGAGCTTGTTATGGTTAGATTCTTTTTGTTGTGGTTTGCTCATTTTTCCAGTCTATTTATTTACTTTTAATTTTATGTTAAGGTTGGACTCTCCTCCCTGAGTGGAAGGGGTGCTATCCTAAATTTCAGTACTCTTTTGCTGCTGTTTTCAGAGCTAGTTCTAAGAGTCTGTAGATTTTAGGGGCTTCCAAGATTGTATGATCTAAAGAGGAATGTGTTCACTGCTCTCCTGGCTTGTGCTCTGGTCTTTTCCCTGGAAGGGAATGTGTTTCCCTGTAGTCACCAGTGCTAGCACTAGTCCTGTCCCTGGAACTGTGACCAGGTGCCCTGCCCTCCCACAGCTACAATTGCTATTCTTCTTTGTCTTGGAATTGAGATCAGAGTTCATCCTCCCCTGTGAGTGATCCACAAGCAGTTCTTTCCCAGGGCCCATGCTCCCTCTAGCACACAACTGCTATTGCTCCGTTTGTTTAAATTCTGTATGGACAATACAACAGGGTCCTGAACCTAGCACCAGCAAAGGGTCCTCTGAAATCTTTTTCTGGCCAGTTGTCCGACCTCTCCCCATACTCTCACTTACTCTCCCCCACTATCTTTGGCTGAGAGCTCCCAATACTGCTTCCACTGCCAATACTACCACATCCAAGACCCACAACTGGTGCTTCGGCATAGCCTGTGTTGCTCTTCAGACTTGAATACCACTTTGGTGAGACAGACCTTTCATGCCCACCCGTAGGTTGTCTTGAGGTAGAAAATTGTTTCACCTGACCTTTGGTTTGTTCTGCCACTCCAGAATCCTATTTGAGCTATTATTTTAGAGTTGTTTGCAGAGGAATTTGGGAGATTTTAGCTGAGTGCTCACACTGATGGTGATCCTTCAAACACAGGGTGGGCTCCCCTGCACTCAGGTTCCTTTTAACCACTAACAAGATTGGCTTTTACAAAGGAATGTTTGCTTCAAAGGTATAATAAAAAATATATCAAGCATACTCCACAACATATGGGAGGCATCATTTTCACTCTGCTCATCCTATCCCACTTCATACCATTTCAGTCTCTGGGGAGAAGGAGATTTGGTTCATAGATTAGCTCAGTTCCTATTTAGCACAGACCCAGTTTCAAGGTAAAAGTTCCCAGTTCAAGTGCCTTGGACCCTAGCCTGGCAGGGAAACCTTGAGAAAAGAAGACCCAAAATAAATAGCTCCTGTTCTCCAAGAGTTCACAATCAAAGACCTTCATAACCCAGCTCCTTCCTACCTTTTCAGGCCTCTTCCACCCTACTGCACAACATGTGCTCATTGATCCATGGCAATGACCTCCTAACTGCCCCATGAACAAGAAAGACCCTCTATCTCTTAGCTCTGGGCATTTTTTTTTCCTGGTTCTCCCTGATGTATGGAATGCTCTCCCTTGTCTGCTTTGACTATTGACCTTCCTGACTTCCCTGTTAAAGTTCTTTCTTCTACTGGCAGCCTTTTCTAACCTACCTTACTTCTAGTGCCTTTCCTCTTTTAATTATTTCCTACTTACCTTGAATATATCTTGCTTTACTATTTGCTTATGTTTTGTATCCCCCATTAGATTGCAAGCTCCTTGAGGAGAGGGACTGTTTTTGGCCTCTTTTTGTATCTCCCGTGCTTGGCACAGTGCTTGGCAAGTAGTAGTCACTTATGGGACAGACAGCATGCAAACAACTCTAGACAAATTAGATATACACAGGATAAATTGGACAAAATCAGCAGAGGGAAGGCACTAAGATTAAGGAAGGCTGGAAAAGACTTCTTACAGAAGGTGAGATTTTAACTGACATTTGAAGGAAACTTGAACTGAGAGTCATCCTAGATTGTAGTACATAGTCAGGCTGGCTGGCATGTCTGCATGTCTGACTCTCTTCCTGCATGTTTATAGTGCCCCTAGAGCCCTGAAATCTCCCTAGCTGCACTAGTGCCAAAGGACATCAATCGGAGGGGTTCCAATAGTTTGGTAGTCCCTTTGACACTTGTGCCAGGATACAGAGAGCCCCCAGTTATTTTTCTAAGGCAGATACTGCTCTGCATAAGATTATCACCTCAGAAATTTCAAGATGTCAGCTTCCCTTTAAAATGATCAGGAATGAAAGAATTTAATGCCCTTCTAGATAAAGGTTCAGTGGGGCCAATTCTGCTCTCACACTCTTCTGTAGATGTGGCTATGTGGGCCAGCTTCATTATCAATCTAGGGCCATGTTCTTTTTCACCACCCTGGGCACTTTACCAAATTATTACTAAACAATTTCATCATCTACTGATTTTCATTAGGAAAAATGAAAAAGTTACTGACTCTCTACTCTCTTTATCCCTACTGTGTCCTTTGGAGCTGCCAACTCTTTTTCCAAAGCATCTGCCAAGTGAATGCAGGAGCAGTATTTGCAGCATCAGTGGGCTGGTTAGCATGCTTTCTTCCATAGGGAAATTTCCAGCTCTCCTAATTTTATTCTTCACATAACCTCCAAGATGTCCTAGAGCAGGGGTTCCGAACCTTTTTTATGTCACAGACCCCTTTGGCGGTCTGGCAAAGTCAATGGACCACTTCTCAGAATCATGTTTGCTTCCTACATTCATAATTGAAAGAAATGCTGGATTTCGGTTAGATTAGAAGTAAATGAAAATAAAGATGTATTTTCCCCCCATTCAAGTTCAAGGATCCTCTTTTTAAATCTATCCATGAGCCACCAAGGGATTAAGAACTCCCAATCTAGAGGATTTAGTTAAAGAATTAAATGCTGGATAATATTGGGTTGCACCAACCCAGAAAACATTCATTGTGCATATTACTATATCACAACCCTGCTGCATTTCTCAGGCTTTTTAACTTTGAGTGATTCATAGGGAGAGAATTATGAAGGATATATTAGGAAGAGTTAGTGATGACTAAGGTTGTTCACAGAGAAAGAGATCACAGATAGAGGAGGGAACTCTGGGGTCATTTTCAAGTTCTCCATAAACTGTGTTACAAGTGTTCATTCTGCACATAACAATGTGACTAAATCCTTTATCCCTTTATTTCACAGCACCCCTTTAGTCAAGGTATCATAGGATTTGAAGTTCCAAGGAGCTTCATCCATAGGAAAACTGAGACCCCCATGGAAGTTAATTGATTTGCTCCATATCACAGAGGTATAGTAAGCAGCAGAATGATGATCAGAATCCAGCTCTTCTGACTCAAATCTAGTGCATTTTCCAATTGACCTCACTTCCTTTCTATTGTTGCAATCCTTGGTGCCTTATTATTGTAAGCAACACCCTCCACTCTTAATTCATCCCTCCCCCCAAAATCCTATTTTGGTTTACTCTCACTCTTTCTTCATCTACTAATATGATCCATCAGCCACCTCCTTAGGGCCCTATAATAATAGTAACAACTAGCCCTTACATAGCTCTCAACATCTGCAAAATGCTTTACATGTGTTAACTCATTTGATCCTCATAACAACTCTAAGAAGAAAGGGCTATTATTATTCCATTTTACAATTGATGAAACTGAGGCAAAGGGAAGTTAACTAACTTGCCCAAGATCACACAGCTATAAGTCTCTGAGGCAGGATTTGAACTCAGGTCTTCTTGATTCCATGTCCAGCACTCTCGACTGTGCTACCCTTCCTTTTCCATTGTGAATCAGAATCAGTATCCTCTTGATATTCTACTTTAAACATTTTTAGAGGACCCTGAATGATTTTCTTTCCCTAGTCTTCTCCTACCCTTTCTTCCTGCCACTGAGCCACCTTCCCAAGCCATATTTGATGACCCAAATATCTATATTCCAGTTATTCCCACTCTTCCCATACTGTCATTCAAACAGGTGAGTTCTAGGGATTACTTTCTATGTGCAGTTCCATAGGATTGAAGATAGTACAGTGGACAGTGGTCTAGATATCTTCAAAGGGTCACAATGGAGACTTCCCAATTCATCAGAGCTTGTGATTTCTCACTTGCTTTCCCCATTTTCCATTTGCTCTAATGATGAAACCAGATAAAGCTCACAAAATCATAATGAATTCAAAGCATTCCTCACCCCTTCCCAAAGCAAGAATCTCCCCTTCCCACCATTCCCAATTCACTGATACTCTCACTACCTTCCTCCTTCAAGACTATGCTCTACATCTATGACCCTATGTCCCTTTCCACCTTTTTTCTGGGGGAGTAGGGAGAGAACCTCATGGAAGAGATGAACAGAACAACTGTAAAGTCACTCAAGAGTAGCTTTCTAGAAGACTGCTGCTGTGAACAGCTTTCAAGATTCTGATTACATAGTATAGTGAGCTCTCTATTCAATAACAAATCAGAGCAAAACATTCTCAGAAAATCAAAATGCAGCTTTCACCATGTCACAACTAAACAACTTATCACTAAAATGGCCACATAGTTTCCACTAAAGTTATTGCATAGTTTTAAACAAAGTACATTCATTCAGTCAATCACAAAATCCTTAATTCAATCACAAAGTATCAAAGTTCTCCACCCCTAGGTTACACTAAATCATAATCTTCTCAGTCAGTACACAGTATCCAAGCCTTCTTTTAGCTTGACTTGAGGCTGGCTCTCAGTTTCCATGGTTCCTCTTCCATGATCCCAGCTCCAACTATCACCTGGGTTCAAAGGCAGGCAGAGCCCAGTTCCTTGTCCAGCTCCTTGTCCAGTTCTTCATCCAGTTCCCATTCCATATTGAAGTTCACAGTATCCAGTCCACCTCAAGTCCTTCACAGTTCCTGTTTCTGGGAAGAAAAAGTTTGATGGAGCCACAATAATATTCATTCTCATTGCTGGCACCATCATCAATTCACTATCTGCCTGTGAAATCAACTCAGACTCACCAACAAGGTCTAAGAACTCAACACAAATCATCAACACAGAAATCAACACAGACCCACAGACAAGGTCCAAGAGGTCAGCACAAATCATCAGTAAAGTCCCAGGACCTCCTTAACCCTCCTCCAGGACTTCTGTAGATACACTCAGAAAATCCTCTTTCAGGGCTTCCAGTAAGGTCCCAGGGCTTCTGTACAAAGTATCACAAACAAACATTAACACAGACGGAGCAGACAGAGTTCTGGGATACCACATGTTTTCTCCTTCTTGACTCTGCCACCACGAGTCCTCTTCTCAGTTCTGCTGTCTCTAGCCTGGGCCTCTCCTTATATATGGTCATTAGCTCCTCCCCTTCCTGTTGCAGGAGTTCATGAGTTCTAGGGTTCACAAGTTGTGGGGTTCACACATTGTGTTTCTTAACAGACTTGATACAAGGCTCAAAAGAAACTTGAACTGAAACAAGGTGTTAATTCAATAGCTGAAACAAGGAGTGAACTACTTCTCTGGTTGCCATTACAACTCTCATTTGGTCCCTTCTGACCAGATGGGCCCGTAGTCTGGGCATGCCAGGAGAGACTGAAGCTGACCAATGCCAGCTGCAGAATTGTGACCACAGAGGCTTGGAGTGGTAAAGCTCACATGCAGCTTTTTTTCTGTGGGAAAGGGGGTTCAGATGAATTACAATTATAGCAAACAATGTGTTTAGGTGGCTCATTTTAGTCCTTCCTATTCATTTACCCATTTCAGAAAACTACCTCAATTTAGCACAGCTGATGATCTCTGCTTCAGGGAACCTTGAGGGACTGGAATACAAGGGAGGAACCCTGCAGAGCACCACCATTTTGCTTGATAAAGCTGGAGTTTGCTCAATTCCAGTCTCACTTATTATTAACTTTCCCAAATATTGAATTCTCATAAAAATAATAATCACATGGAGCATAGTTCCTAACACAATGGACCCTCCTGGAGCTGTTATAGTTTACTGTGACTTTTAACATGCTTTCGTTAACTTTACACTTGCTTAAGTGAGAGGATTATCAGATCAATGGAATACCATAAGATTATAAAGAATGTCAAATCCTCCCCATTCCTCCCCAAAGCTCCTTGAAGTCTTTTCTAACTTACTGACAATTTTCCTGATTTCTTCCTCTTTCAAACCTTTCTCTTATCAGTCCTGTCCCAGGATGGCTTCCTCCTTAATGTGTAATAATTGATATTGAGACCTATCATTAAAACTCAACAGTTCACTCTTCACATCCAGGCCATGTTGGTGCAGCTGCCTTGGTTGATCCATGGTACATTTTGCACTTCTGTGCATTCAACCACCTATGCCTGTAACAGCATTCCTCCCACTGACATTCTTACCCCTTTTTAAAGGACTAATTCAGGGCTCAAATTTTTTTATGAAACCTTCTTAGATTCTTCCAGCAAAAAACAAACCAAAAAAGGTATCCCCTGCCTTGAATTCTCAGGTTATTCATTTTGACTGTGTACTTAATCATAGTGTACCTTGCATTATTATACTTATTCATTCACATATTCCTTACAATTTCCTTGAGGATGAGGGTTTTATTTTTTTTTTATCTCTGTATCTCCAATACCTAGCTCTGTGAATTGCATATAGAAGGTGCTTAATTAATATTCATTGATTTGAATGATTGGTACAGAAGAACAGAGGCTGAAAGCCAAGAATGGGAGAGCATCGACCAAAGGGACAGAGATGCACAACAGGATGTTAGAGAGGTTCATGGTTCAGCAGCTCCTCTCCTCCCCAAGGATAAAGGGGAACACAGTTCCGAATGAAGGACATGCGCATCTCACAGATGTTTGCAGCCAATGCAACCAACTCTGCTAAAACTCTGATGTCTATTTTCAAATCTATTTTCGGTCTGCCCCATGTTCCCAAAGATTTTTGCATTGAAATAGAAACAACCTTCTTAATCCCTAACTAGTTATTACAAAACACTTGAAAGCTAGTTTATTATTGAGACATGATGATATTGCCTAGGAATTAAAGAGTGAATGAAGGATTACATTCTTGCTGCCAGTTATTACTGGACTCCACTGGAATCTCTGGTTTATGTGCTCTCTTCACTCCTTTCTCCATAATTATTCTCTCTTCCTAGTTGTGTGGTGTTTAGTGGGTGGGTGGGTGGAGAGGGGATTGGTTTTATACAAGCTTGAACACAAAGGAAAGGAGGCTAGGAGAAAGCCTGTTAGAATGAAAGGCTGCCACATATACTCGAATCATAGCGCTTTGCTTTGAAGGTTTTACCCCACTTGGAGATACGATATTTTTTCTGACTTCAGTATTGAGCCATAGAATCTTGAAGGTGGAAGGGATTTAATGATCCCCTAATCCAAGTCCCTATTTTGTAGAGGAGAAAACATAAACCCACAGAGATGACATTATTTGCCTATGGTCACATAGCTAGTAAATGCTAGAGTGAAGAGTTCAACTAGTCATGTATCAAAATACATTTTCTTTTTCATTACCTGACCATGCCCTTTCCTTCCTTTGTATTCTCTCCTTTCCATAGGACAAATTAAAGGAAGTCTGTGAATTTTAATAGATTTTAATATTTTCTTTACCATATATGTATATATATATAGTTTTCTATTTGCAAATGAATGGATTATAAAGCATTTAAGTGCCAAGAACTGTGCTAAGTTCTGACAATACACATAAAAAAACCAGAAAGTTTCTGTCCTTGAAGAGTTTACATTCTAATAGATGGAAACAATGAATATAGGAGACTGGCAATAAGAAAGCAGAGTCTTGTTTTGGGAAGTCACAGAAATGTTGAATAAAGGTATAGAAGAGTAAATGGAGAAGCCATTTCCAGTAACAATGGCAGCATTGATTTATGTTTTCCAGATTGAGAGATGGAAATTGTTGGGGAGGAGGGGTGATATGGAATCAGGGTTGATGGTAAGAAGATGATCAGCATGCAATGTGAAGCAATATTGGGGATTCCTAGATATAGTGGGTCATATAATCATGTGAATCTGTACTCTTGAACTCAATCAGGATAATGTGAGCCCTGGTCCAGAAGTTAAAAAGCCAGATAGGTTAAGTTCACTAGGACATGGTCTCTGGAGCTCCAGGGTTCAGAAGGTACGGCAGCAAAGTGGATGGGCTGCCCAGGCTGAAAAGTGAAGCACAACCCTCCCCACAAACTGAGTAGAAGACATTCTTGTGTCCTAGCTTACCTCCTTACCCCATTCCTCCTTATCCTGACCCTATAAATTATAAAACTGATGACCCATTTCTAAGTTCATACAGGCCAGGTTCAATTCTGGGGGACAATGACCCCAAAGAAAGGAAATTAGGCTTTTCCCCCCCTTCTACTATCTGGATCATTATTTCCTCTGCCCTGAGTAAGAATCTGGGAAAGTTCTTATATAAAACTTAGGTTCAGTTATTGTTTTGCCTTAGCCACACATGTACAACCTATACTGAACTGCGTATCTTCCCAGTGGGGGTGGGTGGCAAGAAGGGAGGGGAATGAATCTGGAATTGAAAGTTTTAAAATCAAATATTCAAATATATGAGTGTGTATATATATATATATGTGTATGTATATGTGTGTATATATGTTTATATATTTATGTGTATACATATGTGTGTATATATATATATACTATTATTAATACCATCTTACGTGTAATTGAGAAATAAGATATACAGGTACTGAGGCATAGAGACCCACTGGAAAAGTAGAAAGGGGTGTGGGAGAAAATATGGGAGAGAGCAGTTTTGAGGAGGGGATATCCTGTGGGACTGCTATTTTAGGGCAGTGGGTGGGGGAAAAACGGGGAGAAAATTTGTAACTCAAAATCTGGCGGAAACAAATGATGTAAATTGGAAGTTAATAAAGCATTTAAAAAAAAAGAAGTATGTGCACACATGTGCATATACACCTACACACTTCACATAACATATATCTCAGCTTATATTACTGATTAAACATAGGGCCATAGAAGACACGGAAGGATAAAAACAGCAGTTCTGAAAATGTTTCAAGAGGCAGACCAAGGCCAAAGGTTAGTTGGTTTTCACTTTTTAAAAAAGAATATGTGACAAACTCTGTTATATAAACATCATGGAATTGTGCCATAAGAAATAATGAGGAGAGGCTGGGGGTGTGGTGAATAGAGCACTGGCCCTGCAGTCAGGAGGAACTGAGTTCAAATCCAGCCTCAGACACTTAACACTTACAAGCTGTGTGACCCTGGGCAAGTCACTTAATTCCAATTGTCCTGCCTTCCCCCTACAAAATGAAAAAAAAGAAAAAGAAATGAAATGATGAAGGGGATGGGTTCAGACATCTTAAATGAAGTGATGCAGAATGAAGTAAGCATAACCAGGTGAATAATTTATATAAGGACAATGTAACTTGGAAAGACTTAGGAACTCTGAGCAGCATAATGTCCAACTATGATTACAAAGGACTAAAGATGAAACATGCCACCTGCCTCCTGAGAGACATGTGAAAGATTCAGAGTGAAGAATGGATTTTTTTTTACATAGCCAATGTAGAATTTTTTTTTTGCTTGACTGTGATTATTTGTAACAGGGTTTTTTTGGGCTTTTTTCTTTTGGTTTTTGAGTTTGTTGTTGGGTTTTTTGTTTTTTTCTTTTCTTTCTTTTTCAGTTGGGGGCAGGAGGTAGAAGTTAGAAAAGGTAAATTTTTGCTGTTTGAATAAAAATTGGATTAAAACAATTTTAAAAGGAAAAAATAATTGATGGAGTGAAAAGGGGGAAACTCTGTAACTGAAAATAAGGTAAAATGAAAAAAGATAAGTATTTGAAAAAATAAAAATTCAAAAATTATTTGACTATACATGTCAGAAAACAACATGAAACAAAATAAATAACTTTAAAAACACAATAAAAAAAAACAACAAAAAAAACTTAGGTTCAGAATATATCTAGTATCTCCCTAAATGAGATTAATAAGTTTCCTTCTAGAAAAGTTGTTCAATATATAAAGTCATAGGTATGAGGTATAGAGCAGCTATTTATTTCCTCTGCCACAAAAGAATTGCTTAAAACACAAAAGACTCATATGCATTCACTGACAAATGATTAAACCACGAAAAAGTAACCCATCACTCCTATTACAGTTTCTGAGGTGGCAACAAAACAAACAAACAAACAAAAAATAAAGCAAAACACCTTCTAGGCGTCATGGGATTGCTAAACCAATACATCATATTTTCTTGCATTTATATTGTCTGAGCGGTAACTCAAGGTCCATCTCTCCTGGCCAGTCAAGCATACTTGATTCATTTTCACAGTGATAGTCATCTACTCTGAGAGAAAGGTATAGCTGGAGCATGCAAGCATCACCCATTGGGAACAAGTACCTGACCCTCTCATTTACTCTAGAACTCTCAAATTCATGAGAAAGCTGCCAAGTCTATTCATCTTGGGTCCACTGCTTTTCCTGTGCTCAGGGAAAGAAAGAAGACAAAGAAGTAACTATGGACTTGAGATCCAGTCTCAGGGTCAACAAGGCAAGGATACTTACACCCATGAATAAATAGCTTCCAAAGTTGCTGCTGTCTGCCTTTATTCAATGTGTTTTTATTTTTAGAATATCTTCACCTCGGGCTGTATTTGTGTCTGAGATAATAAAATGGCAAGTAAGAATTGGGACTAGACACTTGTGGCTTCAGTGGTATAGGAAACTCTTACTCCAGTTTAGGTCAGCTCCTTCTCTGCAATTATAATCTTAGAGAATTTCTTGGATCACTGAGAGGTTAAATGACCAGTCCAGGGTCACACAGTCACAATGTCAGAGGGGGGATTTGAACCTAGTTTTCCCTAGCTTTGAGGCTGCAGGTAGACAGCATAGTGATTAGAGCTCTGGACTTGGTTTCAGAAAGACCTACATTGAAATTCTACTTTATTAGGCCCTTACTAGCTGTATAATGCTGGTTGAATCCTTTAAAATCTGTTTGCTCATCTGTAAAACAAGGATAATAATACCTTCCTCCTAAGATTTTTGTGAGAATCAAATGAGAAAACATATGCAAAGTTCTTTGCAAATGTTAAAATGCTATATAATAATAACAATTAATAATTTTATTATTGTGACTTTATCCAGTGGGCTATGATACCTCTATCAACTGGCACATGCCCACATTCCTAGCAGATGGTTACCTGCCTTGTGTTTGAACACTTCTAGTAAAGGAGGAGAATCTATTACCTCATCATGAAAATAGATAGGCATTTAGCAAAGGCTTTTGATGTGGATGGCAATGTCAGTGTTAGAAACCTGGCATTTGTTAAGGAAAGCAAAAATAGCAAGATACCAGATATATCTCAGTCACCTCTCCTTCCTGGGACTGAAAGACAGATCAGTGTCATTACTTTTTTCTTAGGGAGATTCTTCTCTATAGGGGCCCATCACCAGTCATCCAAATCTGTATCTTGCCACTGGACCCAGATTTTTCTGGAGAATAAAGTGAAGCCGGTAACTTTGCACAGCCCTGTCTCACTTAAATCCAATCCACTTGCAAGTTATGGCATCATCTTCCTGATGTTAGGGTCCTCTTTGCAAATGAAGGACAAACAACAACTTCTCTATAAGGCTCTGATCATTCCAGTTAGAGAGAAAATTAAACATAAGGTGAATGGAGAAGGCAAAGGGAAGAGCAAACCAAAAAATATATTCCCATCTTTATCTTTTCTAACATTCAATCTAAGATAGAGGCAGTTGGTAGTGCAGTGGATAGAGCCCTGAGCTTGGAATCAGGAAAATTTAAATTCAGATCTGGCCTCAGACACTTATTAGTTATACTACAACCTTGGGCAAATCACTTAACCTGTATGACTCAGTTTCCTCAACTATAAAATGAAGATGATAATTGTACCCATCTCCCAGGATTGTCGAGAGAATCAGCTGAGATAATATTTGTAAAGCACTTAGCACAGTGCCTGGCTCATGGTAGGTGCTTAACAAATATTTTATTCACTTTCTGAGATTGGAAACTTCTCTGAACTGTAGTGTTTCCAGGTCCTGGAGGCTAAGCTTGGGAGAAAGTTAGATGGGGACAAGGAGGGAATTTCATTTCTCTCATAACCCAAAGCTGGTACTTGCTTCAGCATGTGACCAAAATAATTGCATTTGTACCACTTACCTAGGAGGTTTAGAATGATTATTTTATGTTTTAAATTCAATCCTGATTTTTCTGCAAACACAGCATTCAAAGGAGAAGAAAGAACTCAGCTGTCTGTACAAACATATGGAAATGAATGATAAATGGGCAGGGGCTACACAGTAGATTTGTTAACCAAGCTTGTATAAATCATCATTTTTCAACCATTTATTAAACTAATAGGATTGTTTTTGGAACATCAAAGAATTCTTTATTAAGTAAATAATCATGTTTATCCACTTAGTTATGGAGAAAAGCAAATCATTCACACTGAATTTACTCTGCCTTGTCAGATTCCATCTCTCTTAAATGTCAGCCGTTGATAATTTTTACCAGACAACCTGGGAAAGAAACATCCTGATTTCTAACAGGTCTTAGTCAGATCTCGGGTATTTGAAGAATGTTGCTATTTCACCACTCATATATCACTCATTCTTATCCTCTTTCAACAATTAGATTAACTCCCCATAAGCTTCATTATGCTTTATAGGATCATAGATCTAGAGTTTGAAGGTACCTCAGAGACTAACCCAACCCATTATTTTAAAGAAAAGGAAACTTAAGACCAAGGGTGATAAAAAGTGACTTGCCCAAAGTCAGACAGGTAGTCAGTGTCTGAGGCAGGATTTGAACCCACGTCCACTGATGGAAGTCTGGAGTCTGTGCTCTTTCTACTGTATCATGTCTCAACACCCTTTTCATAATCCCATTATTTAAATGTTGTCTCTCTTGGACATGTCTTTTTCTCTCCATTCAATGGTTCATTTTATCTCCTGATGAGTTCAACAAGTCATGGTCCTCTGAGAACAAAGGACAAATACAACAACTTTAATTGAGACTACACTGCCCAGTTACCTACTCATTTAATGATGTTTCATAAAAATCCCTTTTTGATGGTTTCTTTCTTGGATTTTGACAGCTGTTTTCTAGAAAAGATTCTTATGTATTTCTGCTTCATCAACTCCCCATTTATCCTCTAGCTTTATTTGAAGAATTCTCTTTTATAGAGACCTACAACAGCATCCCCCAACTCTATTGCCCCCCCACTACCCCAAGGAAATGAGTTTTACTTAGACTGGCTTCTCCAACAACCATCTCAGCCTATAAGAAAGGATATAGACCTTTTCCTGCCTCTGTTCCCTTAAAAAAGTACCCCAGGGATTTAATTGGCATGAGAACTCTCTGCAGAGAGCCATCAACTCATGTTAGTCTAAGAAGAGATTTGCTCAAGACTCAGGTTAAGTAACTTGCCCATGATCATATGCTAATAATATTATTAGAGACAGAATTTGAAACCAATTCTTCCTGACTCCAAGTCTAGCAGTAATAGCCACTATTACCAGAGTACTTCTTAAAAAATAATAAAAGAAGCAAACATTCTTAGAGATTGTTAAAATAAATAACTTATTATAAATTCCAAACAACATCAATACTTCTATTTACAAATAATTAAACTTCTCAAAAAGGCTTTTAACATTCCGATATCTGTAACATTTTCAATTTCCCCTTGCTACTGTTGTTGCTCCCCTTCCTACTTCCACTTTTTTTGTTCATTCCTCATTATTTGTGTATATATTCTCCTTGTATATGGTTGTAATGCTAATGGAATAATAAGATCTTCCCTGTCCATTAATAGGCCCCACATGGAGCCCACTGAGGGAGGGACTTGCCTAAGGAGGAGCTTAGAGGGAAGCTTGCTTGTAGGAAGGCTTTCACACCTTTTGCATATTTCTAATTAGGCACTGGTGGGTTGTAATGCCTTCTGGCTCTGAGAAGTGTATATATACTCTGAGTTGGTATTTTACTTTGGGGGCTTACTTATGAGAGGCATCTTGTGATTCCCTGGTGGAGATTCTGAGTGGCCATATGTTCAGAGCTCCCCAACTGCTCAGATGTAAAGGCTCTCTCGATCCAGGGATGTATATAAAGTGCTTAGCAATATTGCTTTGATTTAGGTAGTCAGAGCCCGGTCTGTTGGTCTTTATTTCTCTGCTTGTATTTTCTCTGTTTGTATTTTCTCTGAAGTTCAGGGTGCTGACTTTTCCCCAGAACTAGTGAATATAATTTAAAAAGATTATTGACCCCTTAAACAGCTATCTTTTCTAGTAAAGCAGATATAAGAACCGGTGACAGCAGCCATTCTGGGTATGCCAGTGTGGTTGACACTGCAATGTTTGGAGATTATTTAACACCAACACCTTCCAAATTATGCTATAGGGTTGTTAATTATAGTACACCTCACTCTCCAAAGAAGCAAAATTACCAAGAACCTCTAGTGGGCTAGAAAGATACATGGCAGATATGAGTAGACTGGAGCATATCACCAACAATGATTTGTGCCCTAGAGGTATTATCCAAGAAAGTACTATGATCAGGTGGGCAGGTTTCATAGCAAAGAGGAAGTGGTAACAGATGTACAGATCATGGTACCTCACTGGTAGTTATTGGATACTACCTAAAAACTCCAAAGGAAAGCCTGAAAAATGGAGGATGATACTCTGGAAAATTTACAGAGAAGATGTGGACAAAAAAGTCATTGCACAAGGTGAGGAGTGGATGGGTTGTGATTGACTCATGTGGAGGTAATATCATGGAGATACTATCACAAATCTAATGAATTAATGAAGCTTTGTCATATACAAAATATCATATCACTTTGGGTTCAGCATCATTAAAACTTGAATACTTTGTTTTAGTTACTTAAGTGTTTTGAGTCAAATGGTCTTTGATAACTTATTCTTTCCTTATCCCTTCCTACATTGTTCAGTTAAATCACCACCCAACTTAGTTATTTTCATAGCTCTCCATCTTTAATTATGGCATTCAGTTAGACAAAGCTGTAACGATCTCAGGCCTTCTAGAACGTACTTAGAACTCTACATCATTTTATATATCTTTGTAGATTTCTTTATCTTAGGTGTCAAACATTCTCCATGATATGAGGAATACTGCTTACAAAAAGTTGATTCATACTCAAACACAAAGAAACCTTAGAAACTTCAGTATCTAGCACATCTTGAAAATCTGTCTGACAGGTGTTCACCAGTATAAATATTCTTGATTTATGTATCTTTGAAGAACTCTTTTTCCTTCTTTTTGTTAATGTCCTTAGAATCTACTCCCAATAATCAGATTATTGGGTCCATAGATATAATTATTAAAAAAAAAAAAAACTTTACCACATTGTTCTCCAAAAAAGATTCTTCCAATTTTCAGGTCCACCAGCAATGCATGAATGTATCTGTTTCTCCGCATTTCTACCAGCATTGATCTAAAAAATTTTTGTGTATTTTGGACAATTTGCAAACAGTTCTTCATTTTGATGTTTTAAAGGGTTTTTCTAATAATCACTACAGCAAACACATACACACAGAGTTGAATAACAGTAAGAATTAAGGGAAGCTGCTAGTTACAGATACACACATAGATATATATATATATATACATATATTATCTATCTATCTATCTATCTATCCGTCCAGTTGATTCTGATCTTTAATGCCTCCTTTCCTTTTCCTATATTTTTTCCTCACTATCCCCTCTCCCACTCCCAACATGGTCTACCAACTTTCTGACCAGCTTAAATATTATCTCAATTCTCCATATTTAGCTATTGTATTTCCTTTAATAAAACTATGCCTTCAAACATTTATTTACACTATTTACACCTGACATGGGAGTTCATGTCTTTGATAGAAGATCTCCCCTTCCCTTTCCTACTTCCTATAGTCCTCCCAGGTGAACTCTTTACACTATTTGTATGTGGACTTACATAGCTTTTTGTCTTTACCACCTTCTACATGGACAGAAAGGTCTTTTTACTTTTGTCAATATTCACAGTGAATTCTCTTGAGCTTCAGGTGTTTTGACCCAAATTAACATACTCATATTATTCTTTTTCTTGGAAATCTTGATAGTATGACTTTTTGACACCTTTTTTTTTGTCTTGTCCATAATGTCTTCTCTTTTGTTTACTATCATTACTGATACTATTACTCTTTATCATCAAGTAGATTCGCCCAAATATAAAGCTAGAAAAATGGTAACTTTCTTGGGTAACAGCAAGCTGTTTATTGATAGGATCAAGAGCTTATTGTGATGAAAAAATTACTGTATCAATGTGGAACCTTCACTAAAGTCTTACTCTAATACTTTACTAAGATGCTACAGTGACCCTGGATTCTTAAAGGTTATACCAACAGAACAGGAGCTTTGGCAAGCCCTAACAAATCAAGAAGGACTTTTTTTTCTTCATTTGTTTCAGTGTCCAATTCTTTATGTTTTGGTGTTTTCTTGGCAGAGATACTAGAGTGGTTTGTCATTTCCTTCTCCAGCTATTTTATAGATGAGGAAACTGGGGCAAATAGGGTTAAGTGATTTGTTCAAGGTCACACAGCTAACAAGTGTCTGAGGCCAGGCTTGAACTCAGGAATATGAGTCTTCCTGATTCTAAGCCCAGCCTTCATCCACTGCACTATCTTCAGGGGTAGGGAACCTGTGGCTTTCTAAGTCCTTGAATGTTGCCTTTTGACTGAGTCCAAGTGTAGCACCAATGCTATGTTCATAGCACCCACAATCATTATAAATATACCTGTACAGTGCTTGATCGCAAAATATAGCACTCTCCATATAGAAGACAGAAGCAAAGCATTTATTGAGACACCAGAAAACCTGAATCCCAAAATCAGTAAGCCAATTTCATCATAGTAGCAAAGAAGTTAATAAGCCACAACAGCCCAGAGAGCCACAGTATCCTTTAGCCTTCCCACAAACCAACATAAGTCTTGCTGTCACAGCAAGTAGCAAAAAACCAAGATTTACTCACAAGCCTAACTGACTCCTTGCTGGGGCATCTTCTCTCTCTCCCAGTCTAGCTAGCTCTGACTCCCAGCTTCCTGTGGGTTCAGCTCCACCTTTCAGCAAACTCCTGCCACCACAGGCTTCATGTTACTACATTCAACCTATTAGTGAGCAGAGTATATTTTCAAAGCAAGGCAGGTCCTCAAATTCCCTTAAGCTTATTAAGGGGCAGGGAAGATCTTTGAATTCCCATTATCATTACACTAAGTTTTACAGAGCAAATCCTTTTATTGAGGGGATTTGTGAAGTTTGGATTCAGTCAAAGAGCTACACTTTAGGACCTAGAGTGTCCCATGTGACCTAGAGGCAGCAGGTTCCCCACCTTCAGACTAGCTGTTTAGGTACTGTCACCCAAGTTCCAAAATAAACCCAGTGTGGTAGAGTTTATTTTCAGAAAGTAGGGTATGGCAGGGTGAATTTTCTATCCATGACAACTCAATATAGCTAGAGTTACCAAAAAGAAAAAATTCAAGTCAACAGGCATGATTAAAATAGCTCCTATGTGCTAGGCATTAGGTATTCAAAAACAAAAATGAAAAACAGTCCCTGCTTTCAAGGTGTTTATAATCTACTGGGGACTATAACATATAAACAGATTTTTTTTAAAATGTAACTTGGCTTGTGATTTAATCAGTGTAGGGAGCTCTGGGGGAGGAGGAACTCTTATCTGGCAATGTAGATAACCATTTTCTTTATAACTTATGGCTTTAGAGAATTGCCTGAGATGTTACTAGATTAGAAAATAGAATCCAAACTTCACAGAGCAAACACCCATAATAAAAGGATTTGTTCAATAAAGCTTGGGCTCAGTCAAAAGGCCACACCCAAGGACCTAGATGGCCACACAAGTTCCTCACCCCTGAAGACAGTATAGTGGAAAGAGATAGGAATAGAAATAATTTGAGAAGAGAAAGACCACTAACTGCTAACTGGCAATGGGATCAAGAAAGCCTTCTGGCAAGAAGTAGTACAGAAGCTTCAATAAAGCCCAAACCCTAGAGATTCTAAGAGATGAAGGGGAAGAGCTTACAGGGAGGTCAGCTTTTCTAGGTGGTTAGGATAAATAACAAAGGCAGAGATGTAGAATAAAGGAACCAAGAAGGGATTCACCTTGGCTCTTTAAGCTTGTCCAAGTTGATTGGCAAGATGAGCAGAAATGTTATGGGATCTTGATACTACAGCTTCACATTGATACTTTGCTGTTATGTTAAGTATAGTCTCTGCTTGTTTTAAAGGGACATAGGTATGACCATTCTATCACCAAATCACATAAGGTTCATTTCTTTCCTCTTTGGAAAAATTCTTGATATTATAAAACTAACCTGAAATATATTAATATTCAATTCTTAGATTTTAATCATAAAACAGAAAAAAATATGATCCTGCCTCCCCCAAACACAAAACATCCCCAAACATGTTCTAGCTGCTCATCATGCCACCAGTCTCTGAGGAAATACTGACATTGATTAGATTCTTTGTCAAGCCAATGCTGGCATCAGATCCAGTGACGGCAACCTGCCTAGACCCTTTCCCTAGACTGTTCATTTTGATTTGAACCCCAAACATCATTGATAATCATTTGTCTATCAACAGATCCTTCCTCTGGCTTGGTAATTTTGATCTGAACCCCAAGAATCTCTTGATTTTGGAGCCTTGATCTCCCCCCTCTCCCCAAACACAGTTGTGCAACCAAAAAGAATCATTTATAATGGTGAGTTCCTGAGAAGTAGTCTGGGAAGATGCATCCAAATCTGTTCAATAGCATTTCACCACTGGAGAGCTAGATTCAATACCACTATACCTAACTTTGTCATGTGTCATTGCCAATTGGTACGCCTTGGTCATATCTGAATATTGAATGATATACTCTCCTTGAATGGTGAAGTCCTTTAGATGTGGTCCCTCCAGGTTAGGGTTGACACACATGAATAGGGTGGCATAGTGAACCCTCACCCTGTCTCTGCCTGTGCTAAATATTACCTGAGCACCTGCAAAGCTGACTGGAGAGCTGGATGCCTTAGGTCAATACATGATGATAATGCCCTTTGGAAGAGACTGGTAGAGACTCTCCAACATGACCATAGAGATCTGTTTGACACATTCATTGATGGATTGTGGGAAGCCAGCAATATTGATGGCCTGTTTAGCTGAGGTTGTTTTTTGTTTTTTTACTATATACTCCGCCACTTGGACCTGAACCTCTGTATTCTCTCTTATTTTCTTGATTTTGCATCCTCCTTTTCCCATAAGAGAGCTACCCTGGCTAGCAGAGACCAGAAGCTTCAGGGTGATGAGGTCCCCTGGTAGCAGTAGTATAGGTCAAAGTTGCTGAATGTCTTCTTCCAGTTTGTCAGTGATCACAGCAAAACCTTTAAAAAATGACATTGGCGAGTCCAGAGGGAGCACTTCTGGCTGCTCCAAGAGGGAAAGCAGCTCAAAGGACATAATCCTGGCATGAGATTTCCTGCTGTCTTCAGCAGCTACCTGGCTGTGTTTTGACTATATAGCTCCGAGCTATGCATGAAAGAGCTCCCTGAATGGAGAGATTTTCCAAAAACTGCACTCCAGTTGATGGCAACAAACCGAGGCCCAGGATCTGAAGGCACTGCATAGCAGAGGCATCTCAGCAGAGATGCCTGGCAGCAGGGGCATTATTAGATGGTAGTAGAGGAAACAGAAGCAAAGGACCTCAGTTTAACAGAAAGCAGCTTGCCTTAAGAGATGACATCATCAGAAGATAGCAGTTTCTCTTCATCATGGGAGGCATGAGTTGTCCTAGCACAAGAGAATACGTGTGTCTTGGTTGTATGTTTTCCCTACTCAGTTGCCCAACTATATGTGTTCCCTGGTCACAAGTGCTTCCCACATACATCCTTCCTCCCACTGGTTGTATATTCTCCTTTGGGGAATTCACATATGTATTTATAGGGGAAATATTTCTAGTCATTTATTGCACTATCCCATTTAATTAAATAGCTTCTTTGAACTATTATGTGCTCGAGTCGGCTGGTAAAAGCAACACATGAAGAGGTGCTCATGGATGCTAGATTTTGAGTGGATATTGGCACACACTTACAATGTTTCTTGAGCGTGGGGCAGCTTTCAAGGAAACTGTGATGGGATGGATGGGTATGACACAGGCTTAGTGAACAGCTTCCACAATGGCATGGACAGAGGAGATGGTGGATTGAGCACAGGGAGCAGCAAATACGCCAATTTGACTAGAATCTAGATTACAAGGGGTAAAATATTTTAAAAATCTGAAAAAGTAGATTAGAATCAAATTATGGCAGGCTTTAAAATGCCAAACTAAGGGATCTGTGTTTTAAACAAGAGTCAAAAAGGGGGCCACCAAATACTTTTCATCAAAGGAGTAAAATGGTGGTTACTTTAATTCAGCAAGATTATTTTGGAAGCTGGGTGGCAGATCTGTTGGAGAGGGATGATTCTGGAAGCAGGGAGACCAGTTAGGAGAATACTGCAGCAGTGCAAATAACAATTCATGAACTAAGGTGGTGGTTGAGTAAATGGACAGAAGGTTATGAAAGCAAAAGAGGCTGTGGAGGCAGAGTAATCATACCAACACCTCAGTGAGAGTTCCTCCAGCTCATATGATGAAATACTATCCAGGTCAGTCAAATATTTGCTGTTTGACCGTAATCATAGAGATGTTATCTATATTTTTAAAAGATAACTTATTTATAGTGCTTTCCAAGCCTTAAAGTACTAAGTATTATTATATGGTATTTAATATTATATCTTGCATATATAGCATTATTATATTATAGTACATATTATTTTTACATATACAGCATGATAATATATAATAGTATATATTATATTTTGCATATATGGTATTATAATATTGTATTGTACCTATAGTATTATATTGTATTATATATTTTCCATATGTAATATTATATTGTATATATAGCATTTTATTATATATTATATCTTCCATGTATAGAATTATTATATTGTATTATGTACCACACAATATCTACTATTATATAATATATGATATATTTTAGCATTGTATTGTGTTGTAATGCAATATTATATTGTATTATATATTATATTTTACATGTTATATTATATTTTAATATAGCATTATATTATATATCGTATCTTCCACATATTGTATTATTATTACATATTGTCTATATAGTAGTATAAATGCTTATTATTAGTATTATTGTTACTTTGTTGTTGGCATTATTATTATTATTATCATTATGGTAGTGGTGGAAGGAATCATATAATCATAATATTGAGCAGAAATGAACCTTAGAGGCCATCAGTTCCAACTCCCTAATTTTCAATTTGGCAAATTGAGGACAAGAAAGGTTAAGTAACTTACTCAAAGTCACACAGCTAACAAGTATCAGTTTCTCTTATTCTAGATGCAGTTCTCTTTCCATTTTACCAACACTCATAAAACTATAGCTTTTTAAAGTATCAAAGGGTAGCAAGAAAATGCATATGTGTACACACACACACACACAAACTCACACACACACACACACACACACTGGACCAGATGTATCATATGGGTTCTAGTTCTGGCTCTGCCCTTGAGCAAGGTCCTTACTTGATCTATACTTCATTTTCTCTTTTGCTAAAGGAGGGATTGGATAATCTCTAACCCCTAATCTGGATCTAATAGTTTTTGATCCCAAATTCATGATTTTTGACTGATTCCTCCTGGATACATATTCAATTTCATTAATCAGAAGCTGAGTATGAAGATTTCATAATTTCTTGGTACGTGTAGCAGGCTCTTACTGAAACACTGAGATTTGGGGAGAATGTGTTTTTAAGAATAAGCATAGGAAATCAAAGCAATTTGTTTGAATAAAATATTTTCATCACAGCTATTGCACAGTCCTTGGCTTTCTGTATTTTGGTGGCAGATCTTAGCCAAACACTAAGCAATTAGAGGTTAATTAAACTTCAAGTCTGGTAAGTGATTTTTAAGGCTACTTCCAGTGGAGTATTTCCTTTAATAAGCTCTGTAGAGCCTTTTCCAATATCTAGCTAAATGAAATGCTTTTGCCTGTGACGGGAAACTTCACCAATAGTGCTACATTTCCTCAAGTATTTAATGTCAACATATCCTTCAACACTGTCTTTTTTTTAATAGTTCCAGGATTTTGAGACATTTCCTTATTGGGGTTCCTGTAAGCTCTCTACAAGACCAACATGGACTCACCCAGTCTTCACCTGAATTTATTAATATATTCTTTATAGATTTATATATACATACAAATATAGTATCTCATGGTAGAATGTAAACTCCTTGAGGTTTTTTTTAATTTCGAATCTCCATGACCTAACAGGTACTTGGTACATAATAGACTGATAAATTGATTGATAGACATTTTTTTTTTTTACCAGTACATAAGGCACTGGTACTCAAGTGAAAGAGATCTTCTGGAAGTGGGTATGTGGGAGGAGATGAGAGGGAGAGAAGGTGAATTTTCATTGAAAAAATACATAATTTAATTTAAAAGAAAATTAATAGGGGCAGCCAGATGGCTCAGCAAGTAAGAGCACCGGCTCCAGTGTCGGGATGACCTGGGGATCAAATCTGGGCTCAGATGCTTAGCACCACACCAAGAAATAACTGGCCGTGTAACCTTGAGCAAGTTACTTAACCCCGATTGCTTTAAAAAAAAAAAAGAAAGAAAATTAAAAGAAAGCGTATGTTCTATAATTAAGGATAGATTTAGAAAAAATGTTCATAAAGTTATACATAATATTCATTTTAATAAAAGTGTAGTATCATTATGAACAATTTAAAAATAAGGAAAGGGGGGGCTAGGGGGTACAGTGAATAGAGCACCTTCCCTGGAGTTGGAAGGACTGAAGTTCAAATCTAAGCTCAGACACTTAACACTTACTAGCCATGTGACCTTGGGCAAGTTACTTAATCCCAATTGCCCTGCCTTCCCCCTCCAAAAAGAAAAAAAAAGAATTAAAAATAAGGAAAAAAAAGAAAAGGGTGTGGGAGTCCTCACTGTAGGACAGTGTTTTGGAGAAAAGGAAACACTGGATCTGGAGTCAGAGAATTTGAGTTAATGTCTCAACTCTGCCAGTTGGTAGTTTTATGACTTTGGTGTTTATTTGGGAGGACTAGCACGTTGGCGTGTGGGCTGCTGAGCCCTTTTCAGGGCTGCTTATCCATAGTTGGTGTCCACCTTTCATCCATCTCTTACCTGTTGCTCCAAGAAGCTATAGCATGAGCAATGACCACATCTGATAAACCCTCTGGGCAGATGGGCTAAACCAGGTTGAACATAATTGATGGGCCATAAATCCATCAGTCAGGTAGGTGGATGTCTACCCCAAGCATGTGAAGACTTTCCCTGGTAAGAAGGGGAGATGAGAACAATCTGTTCCAACAGCCATGAAAGCAGTTGGAGTAGGTACTGGGGAGCGTGTAAAGCTTGGTCAGACATGGAAAATGGCAATGTCATCCACTGCATTTTGGGCCATTGCCAGTCATCTTGACTTTTGTCTTGCCACTGCACTTTGATGACTGGAAGACAGAGGCTGAAGACTTTGTGTAAATTGGCCTCACTTAAATCCAATTCACCCACAGTCAAGACATCACCTGTGAAGTCATTGGTCCTCTGAAAATGAAGGATAAAAAACAGCAAGGTAAATCATTGAGTATCGCTTTAATATTCTAAGCTACAGAATAAGGGGCTTGGAATAGATAATACTGAGGTTCTTTTCAGTTCTAAACCTATAACACAATTATATTATTAATGAGCACTAAGGATGGAGGACAATCAACGTTTTGATGGTATAAAAGAGATATGGTGAGGTAGATCATGAGATCATAGATGTAGAGATAGAAAGGCCCTTAATGGTCATTTAGCATTGAAGTGTCAAACATGCAGGGCATGACTTTGAGTGCTGAGGAAACAAATTAAAATATAATGGAGAAATATCTAAAAATATAAATTAAAATATCAATAATATTACATTTTAAAACTAAGTCAATATGCAGCCATAGGGATCCTTATGATCATAGGTTGTTTCTATTTGAGTTTGACACAACTGATCTAGTAGGATCTCATATTACAGTGGAAGAAATTAGATGAACCAGAGAGAGGTTTAAGTAACTTGTTGAAGGTCACTCCATTATTAAATAGTAGTGCTAGAATTCAAACTCAAGTCTTCTGACTTCTTAAAGCATGCTTTTCAGTACAACATGCTTTTGTTGATTGATGGAAGTGGCTACATGTGCTTGCCACTTATTAAGTTTGGTCCTCTTCAAAAACAAAGAACAAACAACTACAGCTCCCCAGAGTTGAGCCCTTGCTCTGCTACTTACTAACTGTGTGACCTTTAGAAAGTTACTTATCAACTCTCAGCCTCAGTTTTTTCACCTCTAAAGTGGGAATAGTGTTTATACTACTTACCTCAAAAGGCTATGAAAAAAGATCTTTGTGAATTATAAAAATATGACTATTATTTATTACCTTAAGATATCCTACAATGTCAATGTGGTGTACATATAGCTGTCCTACAATAGCACACTTTCTGGGACTTAGATTGAGGGTAATTTTATAGTTTCAATTCTAGCTACTTGCTTTAAAAGTATTCATGGAGCAGAAAACCTTAAAATATCTTCAATAAGCATAAAGGTGGAGAGACTTCCACACTCCTTGAGTGGCAGCATTATAGAGAAAAACAATTCTGAAAGACTCTGAAACTTTGATCAATGCCATGATAAACCACAAGTACAGAAGATGAAACATGCCACCATCTCTTTCCTCATAGAGATAATGGACTTAAAATGTAGAATGAGATATACATTTTTGAACATGTGGAAATTTCCATGGTGAGAATTTTTTTTTACCAGACTTTGAATGTTGTTTTTCATGTTTTTTATTGTTCAGTGGGGAGGGGAAAAAAGAGGACAATGAGAGGGTATTTATTTATTTATATTTATTTATTAAGCAAGTTAATGCTTGGTTTTTTAAAAAGTGCTCCAGTCTAGAAAATCAAAGGTGCTCCTAATTTACTCCCATTACTAGTAACATCAAGAACTTATTCCTTGGCAAAGATCTTGACCACAAATGATAAAGCAGGTTCCTGAGTATTTTTACAATATTCATTAATGATATTTTGGCACATCTTTGTTAGGTTAGGTGAGTATTATCAAAGATCCATTTTAAGTCTTCTGATGAAAAAATGACTAACAGTGATCTGGGAAGATAGCAAGACAGCAGGAAGCAAAACTTGACACTCCGCAATACTCAATGTTTTCTGTCTTCAGTTGAAGTCACTTTGTAGTTAGTTCCCCAGGAGAAAGTATGTCTCTTTGCTTCCAAAGAGATTAAAATAACCCCTATAAGAATAGCAGGTTAATGATTTTTATTTATAACCAGTGCCAATTACATACAATGACATTCGCTGAACTTTTTCTGTAATGTCTCATTGAATATAGAAGTGGTCCTGGGTTCTTTAAGGCTATGGCAGTAGAGACCAGACTTTGGTAGTTTCTTTCTTCCCCCCCCCCCAATCCAACAAATATTTATTAAGCTCCTATTATGTTCAAGGCATTGTGTCAGACATTAAAGATAAAATGGCAAAACTAAAAATGGTCCTTGTCCTCTGGCAACTTAAATTATTTTAAAAAATATATATCGATATCTTTTGTTTTTATATTGCCTTCATTTTCCAACATGTCCCCACTCAACCCCTCAACAGAATTCTCCATTTTATAACAAAGAAGAAAGGAGTGAAAGAAGATGAGTTCAGGAAAACTAACAAACACATCAATGAAGTTTGGCATATTCAGTATTTTATGCCTATAATTCTGGTAATTCTATGAAACCAAAAAGAATTTTAAGTAGGTGGGTTATGGGTTGTCAAAGGGCTGTATCACATAAGTCCAGAGAGACTCATCACCAGACAATTGGCCACCAGGTAGGTGTGGAAGTTTTTCAATCACAGCTTCTCATGAAGTAGTCTGCCAAGTCATGGAGGGATTGTGAATTTGTATCAATGAGGTGAATGCTGACACCAACGAAATCTTGTGTTCTTGAAGTATATACAAGTAGGCAATGGAGACAAATAAAAGAGTTGCTAACCTACAGAAGCTTACCTGTAAGTGGGAGAACTATGACTCAAATTTGGGTCCTGGGATTATATATACCTGAGCAAATAGGTGAGAGATTTCATATAGAGGTATCATATTCAGGAATAGCACAAAAGAATGAAAATCCTTCCCTTTCCTTCTTAAAAAAAGACTTTTCAAAATAGATAATGCTTGACTTACTAGTCTGTTTCCATAAAAGCTAAAATTGCATCGATATCATTGTTTTTAGATCATTTTCATTTTTTAATGTACCCTTTTCCTCTCCCTCCCAGAGAACCATTCTTTATAATAAAGAATTTTTAAAGTGGGGAAAAACATTTCAGCAAAACCAATCAAGACACAGAAAATCCTGACTTATCAGCAGTGGTTGATGCCCACAGTCTCCACATCTGCACTTACTTCTACCTCTTCTTCCAGGCCAATCCTGATCGTTGCAATTTCCATAACGTTCAGGTTCAGTTGTTTCATTGCTCTTT
This sequence comes from Petaurus breviceps papuanus, assembly GCF_028583685.1. Lineage (NCBI taxonomy): Eukaryota > Metazoa > Chordata > Mammalia > Diprotodontia > Petauridae > Petaurus > Petaurus breviceps. The sequence continues at coordinate 8,755,058 of NW_027185810.1, read as the reverse complement.
TTCTTTCCATTCACATCATTGTAGTTACTGTGTATTTTATTTTCTTGGTTCTACTTATATATTTTCCTCTGGTATATATCTTTCCATGCTTCTCTGTATGTACTATATTTGTTTTTTCTTTCTGTTGTTGTTATTCAATCATTTCAGTCGTGTCAGACTCTTTATGACCCCATTTGGGGTTTTCTTGGCAAAGATACTGAAGTAGTTTACCATTTCCTCCTCCAGCTCATTTTACAGATGAGGAAACTGAGGCAAACATTGTTAAGTGACTTGTCCTGGGTCACATAGCTAGTAAGTGGCTGAGGTTGGATTTGAATTCAGGTCCTTGACTCCAGAGCCAGCACTCTATCCATTGTGCCACCTAGCTGCCCTCATTGTTTCTTATAGTACAGTAGTATTCATTTATATTCAAATATCACAATTAATTTAGCCATTCCTCAGTCAGTGGATATCAACTTTATTTCCATTTCTTTTGCATTTACAAATATTTTGTTATAGGGTTTTTGTTTTTTATTATTATTATTTTTTAAGCAATCGGGGTTAAGCAACTTGCTCAAGGTTACACAGCCAGTTATTTCTGGGTGTGGTGCTAAGCATCTGAGCCCGGATTTGATCCCCAGGTCATCTCGACACTGGAGCCGGTGCTCTTACTTGCTGAGCCACCTGGCCACCCCTAAGCAATTGGGGTTAAGTAACTTGCTCAAGGTTATACAGCCAGGTGTTTCTGGGTGAGTGCTAAGTGTCTGAGCCCAGGATTCGATCCCCAGGTCATCTTGACCCTGGAGCAGGTGCTCTTACTCTCTGTGCTACCTGGCCACCCCATTGTTTTTTATTATTAACCTACTTAGTGTCTGCCTAGCAGTGGACTCACCTTCCTGTCCTTACATTTGCCTTCTCCTCTTCAATGTTTTTTCCTCTCCCTTCTTGTTACCTTCTTCTTATCTTCTTCCCTCAAGTGTTAGTGGAGCTGGATGAGTTATGGCTCTTGTGATCATCACAAGTCACTTCAGCTTCCCAGATCTCAGTTTCCTCACATGTGATATGAAGGAGTTGGACCAGGTTATCTCTGATACCTTCATGCTCTAAAGCCTGTCCTAACAGTAGATGATTCCTAAAACCCCTTCCATTATTAACTTTACATGACTTAATATTAGCAAATCATCCTCTTAGCTATTTTCTTTGGTGGCCAATGGGCTATTTATATTATGGTACATAAGATATAGGATGCCATATAGACACTGTAGAAATGTTTCCTGAATGAGGAGAGGAGCTACTAAATTTTCTGTTATTCAAGGTCTTCTATAGCCAGGGTTGTATCAGTGTTGGTCTCATCTTAATAGATGAGTTCATCATAGAAAGAAGAATTCATCCTTGCCACCTGTAGTGCCAGTGCAATATTTACAGCACCCACGATCATGATAAAGACCGTGACTGTAAATATTGCATGATGTTCAATCACAAAATATAACAAACTCTCCATATAGAGGGCAGAACCAAAGCATTTATTTAGACACCAGAAAACTAAATCCCAAAACCAGTAAGCTGATTCCATTATAATAGTAAAGAAATTAACAAGTCATAACAACACAGAGAGCCATGCATTCTTCAGCCTTCCCACAAACCAATATTAAATCAATATCTACTCACGAGCCTATCTGACTTCTTGCCTGAACCTCCTCTCTCTCCCACCATCTCTCTAGCTCTGACTCCCAGCTTCTTGTGGGTTCTGCTTTCCTTCAGCAAACTCCTCCCACTGCAGGCTCCATGTGACCACATTCAGTCTATTAGCGGGCAGAGTTTACTTTCAAAGCAGGGAAGGTCTTCAAATTCCCCCCTAGGTCTATTAAGGGGAGAATATCTTCAAATTCCCATTCCCATTACACCACCCCACCCCCGTCTTAGTGCTGGGTCCAAAATATAAATGCCCAGCTTTCTTTGAGGAGCCCCTCCTTCCACTTCACCCACCTTTGCTTTCTGCTGTTTCAGAAATCTCTTTGCCTCTCCTAGGGGGTGTCAATTCACATCTTAATCACTTTGTGTGTAATCTCATTAGAGATAATCCCATTTACCAAATGTGTCAGTACCTTTCCTCAGTGCTGAAGAAGGGATTCCTAGCATCTGAGTCAGAAACCTGATGCTACTAGCTTTTATAAATAGAATGATTGTAGCTAGGATTCTTCCTTTGACTTTCTATGTGGGCATAGAAATGTTTAGGAAGGAGGCTCTTTAAATCTGTCACACTTAAATCCCCTTCAGCCTTTGCTTTAGATGGAGAGGGCATATGTGATTTTTAAAAAGTTTAAATGACATGCTCATTTTTCCCCTTAAAAAACAAAACACTAGGATTATTTGGCATTCTTAACCCAGTGATTATACTCTGCAGTAATTACCCAAGTTTTCCTTACAGAAACAGATGCAGTGTGAACTACTTTCAATGATATCACTTGCCTTGTACTAACTCTCATCAATTAGACCGGATCCAGTTGAATCCCAGTCCATTCAGTGAGCCACAATTGCCTATTGGTGCAATGCTCAAGGGAGACCCAAGATAGAGCTAAATTGGAAGCTGAATGAGATGCTCAGGGCCCAGTTTCACAAGAAATGTCCACTCTTACAATAGCCTATTTCTCAGAACACACTTATCAGTGCTCATTATTAAAGTGTTGTGTAGACAATTCTTGTTGTAACACTATTGCCCCCCTTGCTTCCCATCCCCCTTCACAAAACAAATCCAAACTCATATTCTTAAAGGAATAAAAAAAAAACCCCAGCAGTCATTCTCATGTGATGGTTTGAAAAAAGAAAAGATGTTTGTACCACTCACTGACTGGCTAATGAATAATCAGATTTCACAGCTTGAGTGCTGGGGTGGTAATTTGGTTGCACGCCATGCTCCAAATCCATGGAATAGTGCTTCATTAATGTGAAGACCTGTATAATCAAACAATTAGCAGTCTCTCTGCTACAAAAGCAGCTTTTCATCAGCATATATACTTCGTTGTAAGATGAGTCTCAAATTAGAGAATTTGACAGCAACTAGTCTTTTACTAACTCACAGCAACAGCAGAACAGAGTGAAGGCAGCACCCATGTTCTGAACTTGTGTGGCCACACCCTCACATAGCAGTTTATCTCTCCATTCAGTGGTAGCAAGACAACATGGAAAATCAGAGATTAAGGATTTATCAGTCAATCAATCATCGTGCATTTATTGAGCCCCAACTATGTGTTAGGCACAGTGTTCAGTGCTGGGAATCACAAGGATACAAACGAAATAGTTTCCTGCTTTCAAGGCATTTATACTGTGATTTTACCAATGGTGGAATCTCTGATTTTGTATTATTTAGTAGGATCTTAATCCTTGTAACTTTGTTTTAACTGATATCTCTTTCTTCCATTTTTTTGGGGGGGCGGGGGTGATGAAAACTGAGGAAAAGACACTTTGCATTGTCAATGGAAAAGGGAAATGCATTTAAAGATATGTAATGCAAAATGCTCTAGCTTGGCATCAATTTCTTCTAGAACCTACTCAAACTTTCGTTCCCAAATGGGAGATTGTCCTTATTTCCCAACGTATACCAAGAGGTTAGATGTCTTTCAGTCCCTTCATTAGCACTCCATATGCTGAATATACCTATATATAGCCATATATGTGTATATATATAAACTGTTTATTGAAACCTCCAGTTCTTCTATAAAAGCATGGAAAAAACCAACAAAGTACATACCATGGGGCCAGTGGCCTGAGAAAGGAGACAGGGGGGAGAGGTATCAACAAAGAATAGAGTATGTATAGGTAAGGGGTACCGAGGAAAGATGGTTAGAAAGACAGAGGTATATACTTACCTCTATGCACATATGTATACATCCATGTACACACATGCACATGCCTGTACATACAAACATTCATACTTATATAGCTCATTAAAGACAGAGATATCTGTTAACATATCTATCTATTATCCATCCATCTATCTATCTATCTATCTATCTATCTATCTATCTATCTATCTATC
>NW_027185810.1:8728303-8751033 GCF_028583685.1 Petaurus breviceps papuanus | reverse complement strand
ATCTATCTATCTATCTATCTATCTATCTATCTATCTATCTATCTATCTATCTATCTATCTACCTCATTAAAACCAGAGACTCACATGGCATCTTCCCCAGTAAGGCTTTCTCAGACTGTTAATTAGTTAGAAGGAGAAAAATACAGGGGATTTTTTAGTGGTGAGATCTCTTAGGCTTCCATAAAGCTTGACCTTGTCTGACTTGGCAGAAATGATCAGTTCATACCAAATGATCCTCCAAGGTGAACTAGGAACAAGGCTATAAAAAAGAAACTTCGAAATCTTGAAGGAATCAACTATATCTATCTCTTCTAAAGAAGTGTCAGACATGATGTCATCCTTTTTACCATCTTATTCAGTAGCTAGAGGAATAGAAAAACGCAATTTTAAAATTCCTTTGCTTTTCAATAATAATGAGTGAGCTTCAGTGTACTCAATAATAATCTCAGGATTTTGTGTTTGGCAATCCCCACTCTAGCAAGACAACACCAAATGATTGTGGTCAAATTGCAGAATCACAGAATGCCAGGGTTGGAAAGGAACTCATATCCGACCTCTACCACTGAATACTTACGTGAACATGGGTTAATTATCTAATTTCTCTGAGCCTCAGTTTCTCCAGTTCAAAATGGAGGTAGCAATACATGTATTCCCTATATCACTAGAATTACTGTGAAGAATAAATTAAATAATGTATATAGAATACTTTGCAAACTTGAAAACAGTATGTAAATTCTAGTTTCTATTTTTATCTTTGTGATACTGGTACTTTTAATGATGATTTGTTGTCTGTTGTTGAGTTGTTTTCAATTATATCTGACTCTTTGTGACCTTATTTGGGGTTTTCTTGGCAAAGATCCTGGAGCAGTTGGTCATTTCCTTCTCCAAATCATTACATGGTTAAGTGTCACACAGGGTTCAGGGTCACACAGCTATTGAGTATCTGAGGTCAGTTTTGAACTCACAATGGTGAGTCTTCCTGACTCTAGGCCTGGTGTCTTATCCACTGATTCATTTAATTTTTTTGAAGCTCTAATTGCTAGGAAGCTTTTTCTGACACAAAGCCCAAATGTGGTTCTTCTTCCTATTTCCATCTGTGTCTAAATAGAATAAAGTTAATCCCTCTTCTACATGACACCCATCATGTCTCTCCTCAGTCTCCTCTAATTCCGTCAATGAATCTTTTCATTATTGTTAGCCCTTTCACTCTCCTGATTGCCTTTTTCCAGCTACTTTCCAATTTTGCCAATGTTCTTTCTAAAATGTGATACTGGGAATTGAATTCTATGCTCCAGATGTGCCCTAATCAGGACACAGTTCAAAGGTACTATCACCTCTCATGTTCTAGACACTGTGTCTCTATTAATGCAGCCCAAGATCATATTAGTTTTTTGTCTGCCTTAGGACTGGATTCCAATTCTATAAAACAGTAAATATAAGACCTGCCTATCTGAAGACTGGATTACATGATCTCTGGAAGACCCTAATATCTACAACCATTATTATAGACTGGGAGTTATTAGATTTTAGGGGTCCCATGAATTTGGGTGAGGAAAAAAATTACTTTTTCATTTGAATTAACCATTAACTGAAATTTATCATTTTCTTCAATTATTTAAAAACATGATCCTGGGAAGGGGTCCATTGATTTTAATAGACAGCAAAAGGATCAGGAACCTCTGTCATAGACAGATGCAGTTGATGCATTTTGAAAGGTCATTTAGAGGCATATCTTTAGCATATCATAAAAAGCATCATATGTGAAAACAACATGGCAGTAGAGAATGGACTTCTTGGCTTCATGATGGATCCATATTATTCTGACAGCCTCTTCCCAATGGCTCCATTTGAAATTCTCCCAGACACTTCTGACTTCTTCTCCCTTTCCTAGATCTGTTTTTCAATCCCCAAGACAAAAAAAAAGGGATCCCCTTTCTTCCCGCGGAGCTATGCAGCAATGTATTTAGTATTTGATCAGTTCAAGTCTTTGAGTCTGTTCTTTATATAAGGGTGGTATGCTGTTGTGAATAAATAATGAAAACTGATGAAGCCCTTTGCAAATGTTGTGTACAGGTACTATGGAAATTCTTAGTAACAATCAATAGGAAAGGTTAATGATTTATTTATGTGCATGCACAGTGGTGAGGGTGTTACATTGAACAAAACTGAATGACTTTCTTAGTACCTTGCCAATTATTTAATTGGAGAAAAAGACAGGTAAATAAGATTTAGGATTGTATGCATGTGCACACAGAGAATTCATATGCTTGATCATACAATGATCAATCAATAAACCTTTATTAAGAACCTATTATATGCCGGGCACTGAGCTAATCATTGCTGAGGATACAAAAGGAGGGAAAGGACAATCCTTGCCCTCAAGGAGCTTACAATCTAGAGACAACATGAAAACAAATACATACTCAGTTCACTTGCCTATCACATGGTCAGGGCCTGGTACTAGAGAAAACAAGATCCTGCATTTGAAGTCTGGGTAGATCAATCAACTTCGCAAATGGAAAATTTCTCTTCTATGCCTCTGGATTGTGATGTATCTTCTGACTACTACTTCACAAATGGAACCTAGAAAAGAAGGTATGGTTGAATTAACATTTTCTACATTCTATTAAATTTTTATTTATTTTGTTCAATATTTCCCAATTACATTTAAATCTGGCTTAGGAATGTTGCCAGGGCAATGTGACCTGTGAGCTAATTGTTTGACACCTCTGGTGTAGTGGATAGCTGCTGGCTTTGGAGTTAGGAAGATCTGAGTTCAAATTCTACCTTAGACATTTACTGGTTGTGTGACCCAGAGCAATTCACTTAAATTCTTTTGGTCCCAGTTTCCTTACCTGTAAAATGGAGACAATAAGAGCACCTACCTCACAGGGTCATTTGCTGTGAGGGGTGATCAAATGAAAGAATATCATTTTTGAAAATTTATTTATTTATTTTTAGTTTTTACTTCTATAAGATTTTGAGTTCTAAGTTTCTCTCCCTCCCCTCCCCCTTCCCCAAGACAGCATGCAATCTGACATAATGTTATATATATATATATATATGTATATATATAGTCTATGTTTCATGTATGTTTTATCTATCTATCTATCATTCATCTATCTATCTATCTATCTATCTATCTACAATGGGAGAAACTGCAAGAAAGAAGAAACAACAGCAAAAAAGAGAGAGAGCAAATAGTATGCTTCAATCTGCATTCAGACTCCATAGTTCTTTTTTCTGGATGTGGATGGCATTTTCCATCATGAGTCTTTTGGAGCTGTTTTAGGTCCTTGCATTGCTGAGAAGAGCTAAGTCTATCAAAGTTAATCATTGCACAATGTGGCAGTTACTCTGCACAATGTTCTCCTGGTTCTGTTCACTTCATTTAGTCTCAGTTCACGATGTCTTTCCAGGTTTTCCTGAGGCCCACCTGTTCATCATTTCTTATGGAACTATAGTATTCTATTACATTCATAATATATATCAACCTTAAAAGTTTTGCAAATCTACAAATGTTAGACTGCCCCTTCTGTTCCACCTGCTCTTCCGCACTGCTAGAAAGACAGCATGGCAGCCTCATGTCCGCTAAGCAGGGCCATACATCTTCAGCAGTTTTAAAGTATTGGGCAGATTGCTTCACTTCTGGGCAACATTGTAAGTATCTATTTCCTAGACCTTTCTCCTCAAACCTAACTCTCCCACCAACATATTCCAAATATCTCCCTGTTGAATTTATACCCTGCATTTACAGAGTACTTCTCGTTTCCCAGACTGACTGTTAACTTAGTCACAAAAAAATTAGGGATGAAAAGATAGGTTTCTATGTCTCCAGAAAAATCCCCACTTCTCTCTTGGGGATTCATAACTGGAGTGTAATAGACTTCATATTTAGGAATTTTCTTGATCTTGCTTTCAATCTAATTTTCCCCACCTTAGAGTTCTGCAACTCTGAATGCAGCTTCTTACTCCCTGACTCCAATCTTCTAAAGGAGGGAGATGTCATGCAGCTCAGTCATAGGCTTAGGGACATTCCCTGGGTACAATTGAATTTGGCAGATTTCCTGTGACAAAAATACTGCAGTAATTTGAGAATTTGCATGTTTGTTTGTTTGGATACCTAGAGGTTTAAGGTTTCTACAACTCTACAATCCAAACAATCCCTCTAACTTAAGTACTGCAAATACTCCCATTTTTGAGAAGAGGAAACTGAGACTCAGAAAGATTCAGCAATCATTTCAATTCTCTTTTGAACATTTTTTGCATTATATTTTCAATTTAATATCATTTTTAATGAACAAAAATCTAGTTTTCTTTCTGCCTTGCTTCCCTTTACTCCCTGACTTGAAGAAAAATAAAAGAAAAACAAAATCATTGTAAAAAATACTCATAGTTAAGTAAAATTCATTCCTGCATTGACCATGCCCAAAAAAGTATGTCTCAATCTGCACCTTAATCTGCATCATCTTTGTATAAGGAATGGAGGTAGAGAGAATGTTTCATCTTCATTCAATGGAATTGTGGCTGGTCAATGACAAACATTTCAATTCAACAAATATGACTCATTCCTGGTCACACAGGTACTATCTGTCAGTCCTACGTGGGGATATGGATAATTCTTCATTAGCTGTAATATTCATCTAGTACGTGATTTAGATTGTGTCTAGGATACTTTTGCTGAACTCCAAAGAAGAGTAATAGGAAAGGATGTTATCAAATAATTGTTTGACAGGAAGAGAAGATAATAATAATAGCTAGCATCTATTTAGAATTTTAAGGTTTCTAAAGAGCTTTTTTTGCATATTTTTTGCTTAATCAATTCCCAAAACAACCCTGTTGAGTAGGTGCTATTATTACCCTTATATTACCGATGAAGAAATAAAAGTTGATAGAGGTCAAAAGACTTCTCCAGAGTCATACAGTTAGTAAGAGTCTGAGGTAGGGTTCTAACTCGAGTCTTCTTTGTTCAAGTTCAGCACTTTAGCCACTGGGCTACCTAGATGCCTGGAAGCCAAACTGCCAATCTGATAGATGTAAAATGACATCTCTAGGTTGTTTTAATTTGCCTTTCTCTAATCAATAATGATACAGAGCATTTTTTCAGGTGACTATGAATTGTTTTGATTTCTTCATCTGAAACTCCCTAATAAATAGTATATATAAAATGATTTTACAAATATACATAGAATTATATATATATGTACATACACACATAGCTATATTGATAGATATACATACACATAGCTGTGTCTAATGGTAGCTATCTCTAGCATAAGAGAGAGAGGGAAGAGAAAAAGGGAAAAAAAGAAATTTACTTGATGACATTATTATATATTTATATAATAATATAGGAATAGCAAGTTGTATATAATAGATTTTATGTGCACTCATCCTTTTTGTTTTACTATTCTAGAAATGCTTGTTTAATTTAATAAATTAAAAATAAAATAAATAGAATTTTTTAAAAAAGAAGCCAAGCTACCCATGGAGAGGGAATGAAGGATGGCAGGTAGATAGCCAAAGGGGTCATAGTCTCAATGTCAGGAGAAGGCTACCAGCATATGGTCAGCGTTTGGGAAGATATGGAAGAGAATCACAGAGAATAGGCAGGCATCCATGGGTTGTGATGTGTATTGTTGGAAGGAAGTTGTTAATTAAGATCATGGATCCATTTGAGTATGTGAGGATATCTAGTTTTGTGTGAAGCTTTTCTTCTCCCTTTTCTTAGGGTGGATTCTCTTGTGTATAGGTGGGATGAGATGGCTACTATACCCTTCCAACTCTCAAATCTGTGAATCTTGCCTATTAGTGACTTCCCACTTAATGATCTATTTACAAAACATCTGTCACTACTTCCTGAAGAAAGGATAGAATAGGTGATCATCTCTCTCTAGCTATGGAAAATAAGCCCCAGAACCTCAAAGTCATCTTTACTTGGGAAAAATGAAAATGATATGAATAGCTTTCATGAATCTTTCCTTCTTTTTATAGTAGATGTTTTGATGAATCTAAATGGATTTTTCTTTTCTCAGGAATACTTCACAGAGATGTTACTTTTTCACATTCTCTTGCTATTATCATATGTAGCATAAATGGAAGATAACACTGACCTATGGCACAGGACAGTCTCAAAGACAAGAATGTGTCTGTAGCCATAGCATGAAGTAGATTAACAAGGTAATACAGACTTTGGGTCGCAACAAGGGAAAATATATTCTGGATGTCTCTTCCAGAAGCCTTTGTCTTATGTTTACTGACACAGATTATACTGTTCAAGGTACACTAACAAAGGGCCAGGCCAAAACCCAGCTTTGCACCACAGTTCTATCTCTAATCATATGACCCAATGCATGAGGGAATTTGGGACTATTTCTATATTTGTGGTAATGTGCTGTTTTGTGAGTGACTTGTAAGTTTGTGTGTGTTTGGTTGGGACTGAACTGGTGATTTCATTAATTAAAGGTAATTCCCAGTGATAAAGTACCTTTATATGTGAACTATCAGTAGAGGGGGAAAAAATGTGCAAGACAGAAAAGAAAAACAGAAAGTAAAAAAATATAGAACAGTATATATTTGGTGGAAACACAGACACACAAATCCTTGAATGCAAGAAAAAATTGTAATCTTTCTAAAGTTATGAATCAAATACATAATCACTATTCAAGAAAACTGTTTTATGAGTTTTCTCCTTTGTTTTTGGGGACCAGACCTTTAATTTCATTAGTATTTGGAAATCCCAGTGAGGAAACTCTCTTTTCTAATGTAAATCACAAAATTCTCTGAAACTGTGTAGTCTTAGAGTTAAGGAAATTGAGGCAAAGATATTAAATGACTTGTCCTCAGTCACAAAGCTAGAGAGTGCTTGGGGCCTAAAGATGGTCAAGTTACTTGCCTGGAGTCATACATCTAGTATGTAGCAGAGAAAGGACTTAAACCTAGATCCTTCTAATTCCCAGGTAGATTTCTGTCCACTGCACCACACTTCGTCTCAGGAACCACCATTAGTAGTCAGTAATGAAAAAAATTTTCAAGTTGGAAAGATAAGCTATTACAAACTTCTCATTTGTAAAATGAGAAAACTGCCATTTAAAGGGCAGTTACAGTGAAGAGAGATTATATTTGTTCTATGTGAAGTGTTGGGCAAATCTCGGCTCCACGTTAAGGAAATCTTTTCAACAATTAGGTTTACTCTTACTTGAGTCCCTCAAGGAAAGTCTGGGCATGTCATAGAGAAATTTCATGTTCAAGTAAGGGTCAAACTAGATGGCTTCTTAGATCCCTCCCAGCTCTGATAATCTGTGATTCTATTTGTCAAGGACAGAAAAGTCAAATGACTTCCCCAAGGTTGTAGAAATAGTAATAAGAAGAGCTAATGTTTATATAGTGTCTACTATTTAATCCTCACAACAGCCTTGAGAAATAGGTTCTATTATTATGCCCATTTTACAGATAAGGAAACTGAGACAAGGTTAAGTTATTTGCTTGGATCACACAGCTAGTAAATATCTGAGGCCATATTTCAATTTGGCTGTATCCTCTGCACTGCCTAGCTGCCTCATAGTACATTGCAAAGTTTGCATTCGATCCCAAATCTTGTGCTCTTCTCAGGGCTGGATGAATAAGGCTCTTTTAGGTCCCAAGGCCTCCTTCTGTTTTATAGTTCATTTGTTGTATGTGGTTTTACATATGGACTTCGTTTCACAATGAAAAAATCTTGAAAAATTCATTTTGTGTTAATTTTACCTTATGGGGAAGAAAAGATTCACATCTGTATGACTAATTCCTTTAGATATCACACACACACACACACACACACACACACACACACACACACACACACGGAATAGGGAGTTGACCTGTGACTTTATTGGTATAAATAAGGAAACTCACTTTACCAGGGTGGGCGAGCATCTTCTCTGTAACTTAGAGCCCAAATTTCTAGATCACTAAGAGGTTAAGTGACTTATCCAAGGTCACCCAAATGGCAGAGGTGGCACTTGAACCCAACTTGGTATATACTTGAACCCAACTTTTCCATTCTTCCACTCTTTGTACCTACATCATTATAATGAAGTGTGTATACATATACACACATATATGTGTATATATGTGTGTACTATAACTATATATACACATATATGTATACATCTCATGCATATATTCAAAAAAGATCTTTGGTACATGTTTCATCATGAAAACTTAAAAAATACATGGTTGACAATTTTTTTCGTGAGCCCTTTAATTTTCTTTGGCTTTTGGTATAATTTCTACTTTTCGTATTAGAAAATATGACACTAGTTATTTCTCCTACACCTGCCTTGCAGTACTTGTGTGTGGACTTTGGTAGCTGTAGCAAAATAGAACAACTTGTTATTGCTCTCCCTGTGAAAGAAGTCCAATTCTCTCTTCTTCATCATGTACCTCTGTTTCCTCCCCATATCTTTACCTGTGACAGCTGAGAGGATAATAAACACATATATAGTGCCTACTATGTGCCTGGCACTTTATTAATGTTAACCAATAACCCTAGGAAGTTAGGCGCTGTTATCTATTTCATAGTTGAGGAAAGTGAGGGAAACAGATTTTTAAGTGACTTGACCAGGATCATACAGCTAGTAAGTGTGTGAGGCTAAATTTGAACTCAGGTCTTCCTGACTCCAAGGCCAGTTCTCTCTAGTCATCGGGCCACCTTGCTGCCTTGGAGGTGCAGCTACTCCAGCCCCATTTGTCAAAGAGTTCACACTTGCTCTCCTATCCTCTGTGTAGTCCTGAATTTCACTTATACTGACTTGTATGAGAAAAATCCAACAGAGCTGGGCCTCAGATGTTCTGGGGGAGAAGCCAGAGAGCATGCCTATATAATGTTTTCTGGGTTTTTCTCTCTGCCATTTCCATCTTCTTGTAATTCAGACACAGCAGTGCATCTAAAATCAGAACCCCTTCCTGCCAGCACTTCCAGGCTCTCCTAATCCTGGCCCTTTCCCTTATTTTCATATCCTTTCAGTTGCTGCAGGGTGGTAAAGAATTCAAGAGTTGGCTGATGTTTCCTTCTCTTTGTGCTTAGAACATTCTGGGCAGTTGTAGACTCTTGAAGTCTCCATAATTTGGAATCGGGGGAATTCCACTGCTGAGTACAAACCCATCAAGAAAACAGAATTGAAAGCCTTAAAATGTCTACATCACCTTTCCTTGTGGTGGAAGGAGCATCTTACTGCCCAAAGAAAATGACTGACTTTTGTTTTTATTGATTTCCAACAGTAGATTCCAGAAACCAGTTTAGCTATTTGTTTTTCGAATACTCTAACAGAGAGATTAGATCCTTTAAATTAGTAGCCCTTGTAATCCTATTAGAGAGTTGCATTGGGAGAGTAATTCTGGACCATTGTAGATGCTTCAAGGTGCCTTTGTGAACATTTCCATCATGTAAAGTCTTAGCCCCCGACATGAAGATGAACCTGGAATGCACAAAGAACAGAGGAGAGCCTTCAAATAAGCAAATCCAACAGAAAAACAAAAATGGATCTTGTCACAGGGTGAATTCCTCCCACTTCTGAGCCTCCCATATTGAGACCAGGTTCAATTTATTTCTAGAAGCAGCCTTCAGGGGAAGGTGTTTCAAGTTCTCAGAGTCAAGGTTGGCAAGGATTAGTTAAGAAAACCTAATTTTTTTTTCTTTAAAAATGTTTGAGTATGTTTTAAAATGTGTTTTCCTTATGAACACTCTCTCCCCAAGCTCTAAAACACACAAAGACTCAGCTTCACTAAATTTGCATGTTTTCACATGCATATTATTAGTAATGCAACCTCTGGATGCATGAACATATTTTTGTATACTTAATCACAAATGGAACTATATGAAATTAGCCATGATCCACATGCAGTTTATAAATATTAAAAACTGAATTAGACCTGAAATTGATATTTTGTCATTAATGCTACCTCCTAAAAACCAACTTGGTGAGGAGACAGTCTCCTTTTTTCTCCTTGCACAACCAAAAGCAATTTAGACTTTTTGCAGAAAACTTGTGTTTTAACAAATTACTGCCATGAGCTAACCCACATCTGAAGCTTAAAATGCACTCAGCACTCTCTTTCTCTGTTCACATAGATTTGAAGTAAATTACATCAAATTGTATTTGAAACACCAAACTGGCATTAATGGAAGCTTTTTTTTTTTTTGCTCCAGGCACCATTTTAAAATAGATGAGCATAAAAATGCAGTCTGCATCATTAAGTTTATATGAAACTAGTGAGAATAAAAATCACCATGTAAGTTCTAATAAGATGTGTTTTTCATTCCAGTTTAATAACCCAAGACTATATTCATCTTCCAGTATAATAAATATACCAAGAGGAATGCATTCTTTTGTAGGCTTAACATGTTGAGGTTTTTTTAGAAGATGTGAGTTTTCTGGGAAGCTGGGTGAAGAAAATTCTTTAATATGGCAGTGTGGAGTATTATTATCATAAATAATTAATGTGCACAGCAGAAGAAAGCTGAGCTTCATTAATAATTCTTATTTTTAGTTGGCATAAGCTAGAGGTGCTGTATCTTCTTTCATCCCATCGATGTCAATTTCCTTGATTTTAATTTAATAGATGTTAAAAATTTTAAAGGGACTTATATATTTTGCAGTGGGTTTTTGTTTATGACTAAAGAACACCCTGACGCTAATTCTTACCTGCCAAGATATTTTTAGTAACAGATGAAAAGGAAAGAGAGAGAAAAAAAAGTTGCAAGAAAGCAAGGTAGAGTGGGCATCAACGTCAGCTCCTTTCATCCTCCATTTCCCTCTGGGACCAGTTAAGATGTTTCTTTGATTAGGACCTCAGGAAATATTAAGAAGCTCTGCCATGAATTTGAGCTCATCAAACTTGTCTGTTTATTTTTCAAATGCAGGGCTGATTCACCTCCCACATCCCCAAAGCAGAGGGTCTCTCCAACACAACCTTGCATTTGTGATCAACTCCATCACTTGTCAAAACCACCCAATCTTGGATAACAGGCATTTGTGCTTCATTAATTCTGTATCTGGGGGAAGGAGCAGAGCCTAAGTGTCTCTTATTAGCACAATTGCAGAAGGCAAGAGAATGCCATCTAGGGTAGCCAGGGTTATGCTTTACAAGGAAAGAACAAGGAATACAACCCCAAAGTCTGAAGGGATTGATATGCAACCTATCAAACAAATGTGAGGGAAACAATTTAACATTGCTACATGAAGGAATGAAGGCATCAGGGGTAGGAAATAGCCTCAAACTTTGGAAAAAGCAACCCCTTGGGGGAGCAAGAGCAAATAACCCAATTGCATCTTCGTGCACACTTTCACTACTCTTCCTGATAATCACTGGCAATGATGATTCTGATTTAGAGACTTGTATATTGACTATGTGAGAGGTGCATCTGAAGCTGGTTGGTGGTGGGGTAGAAAAGGCACTTGAACAGCTAGGTGACACAGTGGATAGTGTACCAGGCCTGGAGCCAGGAAGACCTGAGTTCAAATCCAGCCTCAGACACTTACTAGCTGTGTGATCCTAGGCAAGTCACTTAACCTTGTTTGCCTCAGTTTCCTCATCTGTACAATGAGGTGGAGAAGAAAATGACAAACCTCTCCAGCGTCTTTGCTGAGAAAACGCTAAATGGGATCAGGAAGTCGGGTATAACTAAACAACAAGAAGAAAGAAAGAACACTAGATTTGGAGTTGGAGGACTTGGGTTTGAATGCCAAGTGTTCTCCTTTAAAAGAACAACTCATGTTTCTCTAGTACTTTAAGGCTGACAAAGTCCTAACCTAATTCCGTTAAGTAGGTCACACAAAGATCATAATTCCCATTTTATAGAAGAGGAGATTGAGTCTCAGAGATATAAAGTAACTTGCCTATGGCCATACAAATGGATCTGGGACAGGAATCCAAAGCTCAAGTCCAGTGGTCCTTCCATAATACCCATTGCCTATGTGATCTTGGGCCAGTCACTTGACTTTCTGGGCCTCAGTTTACTCCTTTATAAAATAAGAAGGTGGAACTAGACAATCTCTAAGGTTCTTTTTAGTTTCAAATCCCAGGTTTTAGGATTTTTCTCCTGTGTGGTTTCTGTCACCTCAGAATAGGTATCTCAGTTCCTGAATTCCTCCCAATTCTTTTATTTACCAATGGTATGACTATAGGCAATTCATTTAACTTTTTTGAGCTTCTGATTTGGCTTTGACCTTATTAAGATAAGGCAAGGCAAGGCAAGGCAAGGCAAAGAAGCAATAAAGTCCTAGGATATTGCTTTTTTTTTTTTTTACTTTACTTAATGTTTCTAAAAAAAATACTTCCAATGTGACAATCATTCTAGTCCTACTACAGAATACTTATAAACCCTGACCCTGTTTGCCATACTTTGCCAACCTGAGTCAACTGCCAGTAGGGGTTAAATGCTTTCAGAATGTATGTGTACTTTGTTGGCTAGAGAAGTCTCATCCTATCCAGATTTCCAGAGTGATCAAATTTGTCTTTCATCTTCTCACAGACAAGGCTGGAATTTGGCCCCTACTCTAGAGATCCACCCAAACAAACAGAACAGTCCAGTACTGAGGACATTCCACTGGCTACTTAGCAAAGGGATTTATCTTTCCCCAGAAAAGGAAGACTGGAGGGATCCTGAGTTTCTTCATGGTTACTTTCCTTCTGAGGCTGGTGTTACCACCTCATCCAAAAGCCAAGGTTATATACTGACCTCTGTTCAATAGATCGGATACTCCAAGTTGAGGTCTCTCCCAGCTCAACTAGCTATGATTTTATGATTCAAGGTAAGTATTTATTAAAGTGAGCTCTCAATTACCCACAAATCAATTATCTACGTGATAGAGGACAAGCAGAAAATTTTGAATTCCATAAGCTCTGTCCTAACTATCTTTCTGGTTGGCCTTTCTCTACCATAAGTAGGTATATACACAGGATATACAAACTAACTCTAATATTAGCTTAAGAAAAAAAAGAAATCCAAGAGAAATATGTAATATACTCCAAAGTCATTAGCATGGGTCTTCTGGTAATACTGGCACCTCTACATGCATTCACTGGGGGAGGGAAGATTCATTTGCAGGTCGCCTTCTAGTTCTGATAAAACCTACGGGTCCAGAGCTGCCCAGAAGTATAAAGCATGAGAGAAACAAATAATCTGTCTTTTAAGATGAGAGCTCAACTCTAACATTGCCTTCTCATTAGTACTGCTCCTACTGACACAATGTCTGGCAGTAATAAGTGCCTAATAAATGCTTGTTGATTTAATTTGACTCTTTGCCCACACAAGACTCTAGACATTGCCTGCTAGGCATAGCACAGAGCACATGATGTCTCTTTTCTGCCCTTTTTTCTTTTTAACTTCCCTGGATTAGACCTCTTACATATGTCAAGAACTTGCTTGACTCTGCCAACTCTTTGTTGTATCAAAAAGGACGCTAGATTCAGAGGACCCACCCAATTTCAAATTTTAACTCTGTTCTTTACTATAGATGTGACTTTAAGTAAACGATTTCACCTCTTTAAGACTCATTTTTCTCATCTGTAAAATGGTCACTGGAGATGTTACTTTTCCTCACACGATTAATAGGACAAACTGGCCTAATTGTCATGACTCAGAAATGGCCACTCATCTCCCATCTCTAGGCCTTTGCACAGGTTCTCCCCCTCCCCATGCCTAGAATGTTATCCCTTATCACCTTTGCCTCTGAGAATCTCTAATTTACTTCAAAGCTCAGCCCTACCACTGCCTTCTTCATGAGACTTTTTCTGAATCCCCTCACCTGCTTATTCCTTCCCTTACCAAATCTCCATGTATTTATTTCATATATATATAAAACATGTTATATATATATATTATTTTTACATATACATTTATATATGTATATATATTTCATATATGCACATGTTGTATTCCTGATAGAATGTAAATTCCTTGAAGTCAGGGACTATTTCCCTTTTGTTTTTGTATTCCCAGAAGTTATCACAGTACCTGATCCATACTAGGTGCTTAATATGTGCTCTTTGGGAGGTTGATTAATTGTTTTCAAAGATCTCTTCATGCTCCAAATCTTGCAAAGCTGTGTTCAATCCACCCACCCACCCCCACCCCTCACTCTATTCAGCCCTTGCTATTAGATCCTTCCCTTCCTTGTCCCTTCCTCCCCAACCCCAGCTGACCCTTCACTGATGCCACCTAAGCTCCTAAGTGACATGAAATAAAAATTGTTTGGGAGATCTATTGTTCCAGGTTATCCTCATGCCTGAAATTCTCTCTCTTTCTCTGTGTCCTCTCTGTCTCTCAATATCTCTCTCTCTCTCTCTCTCTCTCTCTCTCTCTCTCTCTCTCTCTCTCTCTCTCTCTCTCTCCCTCTCCCTCTCTCTCTCTCTCTCTCTCTCTCTCTCTCTCTCTCTCTCTCTCTCTCTCTCTCTCTCTCTGTCTCTGTCTCTCTGTCCTCTCTCTCTCTGTCTGTCTCTCTTTCTCTCTCCTTCTCTCTCTCTGTCTCTCTTTTTCTCTCTGTCCTCTCTCTGTCTCTGTCTCTTTGTCCTCTCTCTTTTTATCTCTATTTCCTGACTTTCCTAGCTTCCTTCAAGTCCCAGCCAAAACCTCTCTTTGTACAAGAAACCTTTTTCAATCCTCCTTAATGTTAATAATCTAAGATTATCTCCAATTTATCATATATCTGTATCAATACATTTAGATATAGATAGATAGATCTTGTTTCATTCATTCAATAAAGATTTGTTAATCCCCTACTCTGTGCCAGGCATTGTGCTAAGTGCTGGGGATGCAAAAAGAGGCATTTACATAGTTGTTTGCATATTTTCTCCCACATTAGACTGTGAGCTCCTTGAGAGTGGGGGCTGTCTTTTGCCTTATTCTTCCTGCTTAGAAGTTAGTTCCAGTACCTGGTAAGTAACTCATAGGTACTTAATTCATGCTTCTGGACTGATATTTGATTAACTGACCATGGTCCTACTTTCCATGCTCTTGGGCAGATAGCAATGAAACGTGATTATATTGTCAGTTGCTGCTTTGTGAGCTCATCTATTTTACATGGCTCTCTCCCCATGCTGGACTTACCTAATCCCCCCCTTTAGCTCTTGAAATGCTTCCCAGCACACTCTGTGCTCTGTGTTTCCTTTCAGAGTTCCTTCCGCCTCTTTCCCGATGACACAGTGAGGTTCCATTATTGTGCGTGGGTCACATCGTGGTTATTTTCATGGCAAGGACTACAATGAAACAAACACACCTGTGTTTTAATTTTGTGTTTGCTGCAGGAGCCACATGAAAGAAAAGTTCTTGTTTAACACTCCCAGGGTCAGCAATCAGCAAAGGTACAGAAATGATATAAGGGGTGAAAGTACAGGCCATGTGGTCTTGGTATCTTGCACTGGAAAACACACCAGAGCTGCAGCCTGATTCCTTCCTCTCCTGTCTCCTTTGCATCAGATCTGACCCTTGGAGAGCAGCACCTTTCATTAGGAAAGCCAACTTGAGGCTTGAAGTCAAGGAGTTAATCTGTGAGAGTGTTTTCAGAAAGTGTGAAAATCCTGATCTCACTCTCTTAATTATAAACTCATGGGAGTCCTGGAAGGAGCTTTATCCATGAACAGTAAAACAAAAATGGAAAAAGAACATTTGGGGGATATTTTAATGAAATGTGCAGATGATACAATAAGTCCTCTGTTATTGTTGGAGGAATGGGGTGTTTTGCTAAATGACGTTTGTTTAATTGAAAGTATATACCATACATGGGTCACCAATTTTCAAGGAATTATAATATAATAAAAATGCACTTAATACAAAAGCTCTACTTAATACAACTCAATCTTTCTGGAATGATTCAAAAGACTTTCCAAGATTTGCAGAATCCAGTATCATCACTGCAGCACTGTTGATTGGAGGGTCAATAGATATGTGGACTGGGTATCATGGCTTGGTGGTAAGAGTCTGATCTCTCAGCCTTCTATATTTGGAGGCTTGATAGTTAACTCATGCGAGGGTGATCAGAAAACTGGCTCACAATCTCCAAACTCACATGAGGCTAATTTGTACCAAAAAGCCAATTTATTAATGTAGAGGGAGAAATATGACTGCTAAGCCAGCTGGAAAGATCTTGTTGGCCCATCAGCTCTTTCTCTTCTCAGGAGGAAAGTTACTTTGGAAACCAAGTGGTCATTTCTTTAACATATAAATCCTTATCCTCTAATTTACTTTTGCTTTAGACTATACCTTGACCTTATGAGGACCAAGGGAACAACCCTATGATGTCTATGATTTTTTCATCAAATTGTAATAGCCCTGGTGAAGCATAGAGGAGAAGCTGTGCATAGTGGCAAGATTGCTAGACTGGAATTCAGAAGACCTGGCTTCATGTCCTGCCTCTAATGTTGAATAGCTGTGTGACTATGGGTGAGCCTTTGCATTCTAGTTTCTTCATTTGTTTAATGGAAAAAATAATGCCTGTTGTACCTATCTAATGGGGATGTTGGGATGCTCAAATGAGATAATGTTTGTAAATCCCCTTGCAAATTTTAAAGTGCTATATAAATGTCACTTACTATTACCCTCCTTTGTTATAGGACTATATCTGCCAAGTAGATTGTATGAGTTCATTAAAAACACCCTCTCCCCCGGGTAGTGGTGGATAAACACTGACAGATTCATATTTTCTAATTCCCTTTTGTTTTAGACTACACCGACCCATACCTTCTGATTCCATTTATTATCATCGATATTATCCTTCATAACTTTAGTATATAGAAGTTTCAGGATATGTGATATAACTCCAAGTTTAGTGACTATGGAGTATGAGTACTTGGTGGGTACAAGTGGATGATAACCTAAAACCAATAAGGAAATTCAAAGAACAGGAATAAAAGATATTGTTGAGGAAAGATGCACTAATAAGAGGAGACAGTTTAGTTACATAGACAGGGCAAGAGATAACAGGTGGGCAACTGGAATGTTTTACTGGTATCTCTATGATGTCAAGGCAAAGTGAAGATGGTCCCTAGCATTGTGGAGAATATATAGGAGAAAACAGACAAATCCCACAGTATGGGCAAATATGGATGGGTTGTGTTGGAAGGAACATACACACTGAATACATCATGGATCCAATTCAGTATTTGAGAACTTGCTGATGGCCCCTTGGGAGACACTGACCTCACTGGCTACATGTCACCAAATCAGATCATTGGACATGTGACTTGTGTGATAATCTCCTGTGGAAATCCATGTTAATATTCTTTCCCTGACTTTTGTTGTTTCACCTTTCCCCCAATTTCCCCTTTTTTTCTTTGAGTTGGTCTTAACTTAGGCTGCATAACTGCCTCCCTGATGACTGGAATCATTGATCCATCCATCCTGGTTATTTGTTATCCTACATCTCTCTTCTCTTTTGTGGCTTAACTCCTTGAAGAACCAATCTACATTCAATGCCTCCACTTCTGTTCCTCTCACTATCATCCAAACCCTTTAGAGTTTGTCTTCCAACCTAATTATTCAACTAAACTGCTTTCTCCAAAGTTAATCAATTGTCTCCCAGTTGCCAGATTAAATGGATTTTTCTCAATCTCCCTCCTTCTTGAATCCTCTGCAGCCTTTGACACTGTCAGTCAACCTCTTCTCTCTAGTTTTTTTCTGACCCTGCTCTCCTGGTTCTCCTCCTACCCATCAGACCACTTCTTGTCAATCTACTTTGTTGGATCTTCCTCTAGGTCTTGCCCACTAACCGTTGGTGTCCTCTAAGGCTCTACCCTGTGCTCTCTTCTCTTCTTCTTCTATACTATCCAACTTGATAATCTCATCAGTTCCCATGGGATCATTGATCATTTATATGCATATTATTGCCAGATCTGCATATCCAGCCCTAACCTCTTTCCTTGCCTTCAGTCTCACATCACCAATGCCTGTTTGGTTATTGTCATTGTTGTGTCTGACTTCTCATGACCTCATTGGGGGTTTTCTTGGAGTGATTTTTACTGGAGTGATTTGTTATTTCCTTCTCCAACACATTTTACACATGAGGAACTGAGGCAAACAGGGTTAAATGACAAGTCTTCCTGACTTCAGGCCTGGCACTCTATCCACTATACCACCTAGCTGCCCTAACTGCCTATTTGACACCCTGAACTGCATATCCTATAGATATCAGAAACATGTCCAAAACAAAACTTATCTTTCCACCCAAATCCTCCTCTATTCATGAATTTTCCCATGACTGTGGAGGACACCACCATCCTCCCAGTCACTTGGGCTTGCAACCTTAGTGCCATCCTCAACTTCTTACTGACACTAACCCCACATATAGACTCCATTACCAATTCATCCTTTTTGCCTGTTTGAAACATTGTTTGGGTATGCCCTCTTCCATCCACTCACATAGTCACTCATAAGTTCCCTGGTGCCGCCCTTCATCACCTCCTGTAATAGCCTTCTACTTGACTCTCTACCTCAATTTTCTCCCCACTCCAGTCCATCCTGCACTCAGCTGCCCAAGTGATGTTTCTAAAAAAGTGCATTTTCAACCATGTCACTTCCCTAGTCAAACTCCAAGAAACTTGATTATCTCCAGAATAAAATGCAAACAACCATTTGGCTTTTAAAGCTATTTAAAACTGGGACACCTCCTGCCTTTCTGGTCTCCTTACATTTTGGTTCTCTGTAGGTCCTCTGTGACTTAGTGGTGCCATACGTCTTGCTGTTCCCTGTGTACAACACTCCATTTTCCAACATTGAGTCTTTCACTGACTGTCCCCCATACGTGGAATGGTCTTCACCTGAACTCCCCTTGCACTTTACCTTGGCTTCCTTCAAGACTCACCCCAAATCTTTTTTTTTTCAATACATTAAGTCTCTTTATTCAGTTACTAAGATACAATTCCATCATTTAGATAATTTTCAGTCTAAAAACAACTGGGATTTTCTGTTCTGCACAGGCTTGCAATAGTTATCATAGTTGTCAGGAAGTAATCACTCGTTTTTAAGGAACTGGCCATTCTTGCCTTGATCAACTAGTATGTTCAACTGAAAATCTGAATAAGACTTCTCAAAATGAGTAGCATGATAAGCCTCCCACTTACTTTGATCTTATTCTAAATTATCCATCCAAGGTTTCCCCTGCCCCTCCAAGGACAGACAACTGGATAATAGTTTGGAGAGAATGCTGACACAGGTTGGTATTTTTCTGGAATTCTTCAAAGCACAATCATGGCCTTTCCTAGAATGGCCAAAAATAGATCTCTTCTCTGGATCACTGGGCAAATTGGCTCTTATCAGGTTGGGCAGCTCACCTGTTATATAAAAGTACATCCTCTAGTTGGTTTTCTATGGTTCTTCAGTGGCATTCACATAAAAACCTATACCAGCACCAAAGTCCCAGCTGTCAGCTTCCCTTTTAATATTGTGGCCACGTGGACTGGTGTCTGGTGCAAATGACAATGAGGCCAAGTCCTGCTGTAGCCTGATAACCAGCTTTGGTGATAAAATTTATTCTATGCAAGTTAAAGCAGACAGCCAGTAAAGTATAGGACATTTCCCACTCTCTGCTTTGGGTGGTCAGTAGATTCCAAATTTTATTTTGCATTTCAGTTCCACATAGTCATGTTCATACACTTTCCAAAGTCCCTCAAAGTACTTCTTGCTGTAAATCTGTTTTAAGGCCATAGTTTTTTGGGGTTTTTTTGTTTTTTTTGTTTTTGCTATTCAATTTGCTACTGTTTTCCCATTTGCTGCCAGAAGGAGCATGATTCTCAGCCAGAGGGTCTCCATACCTGAGAACAGATTTCTTATACAACCCCTGCCTTGACACCCCGGAAAGTCTGGTAAAGACCATGGCCCCTGGAGCCCATGGCCCAGCCAGATCCAGCAAGAGGGGCTGGTGGCCCAGCAGCTGGCAAAGACAAACTTCCCTCTGCTGGTCTCAGCCCAAATTTGAACAAATCACGTGTCCCCTCTAAGCCTTTTGATTCATCATTCAGTAAGGATAACAAGAGACTTTTCTGGCTTCCCTCCCTCTCTTCCTCACTGCTAGTATCTTCCTTCTAAGATTACCTTCAATCTACTTCATAAAAATCTTGTCCTATAGCTATTTGCATGTTTTCTCCTTCATTAAAATGTGAGCTCCTTTGGGGGCAGGGACAGCATTTTTGCCTTTCTGTGTATTCCCAGCACTTACCATAGTATCTGGTCCACGGTTTATTCAGTTGTGTCTGACTCTTGGTAACCCTGTGGGCTATATAGCAAACCAATGCTGTCCATGGGGTTTTCTTGGCAAATATACTAGAGTAGTTTGCTATTTCCTTTTCCAGTAGATTAAGATAAATAGGAGTTAAATGATTTGCTCAGGGTCAGATAGCCAGTAAGTTTCTGAGGCTGGATTTGAATTCAGGTCTTCCTGACTCTAGGACCAGCAATCTATCTACTGAATCATCTAGCAGTCTTATCTGGCCCCTAGAAAGTGCTGAATAAGTATTTCTTGACTCACCTATGGACCGACTTACTAAATCCTTAAAAGCATCAATTGTTCTGATGATATCAGAAATCTTTCTTAATAAGACTTCTGGTTGATTTATAAAATGCTGCATAAGCCAACTTTTGCTCTGTTAAGCCAGACACTTCTCCCTGGGCTTCAGTTTACTCAATTTTATAATGACTTGGCATCACAAAGACCTGTTTTTAAATCCCACCTCAAACATGTATTAGTTGTGTGACCCTGAGCAAATCACTTGTCCCCTCTGAGTCTGTTTATTCATTAGTAAAATGAGGTTAGGAATAGCACCTGCCTCAGTTTCAAACAAGATATACATAAGATGCCTTGAAAACCTTATAGCATCATATAAATATCAGCCATCATCACCATCATCATCGTCGTCATCATTGTTGTTGCAGGATTTTTAAGATTCCTTCCAACCACTAGAGTTCTTTAAGTCAGAATAATAATTTCCTCTAGCCCGGGGCAGGGGTGTCTTTTTTATATATTGTGGATGACATTGGCAGTCTGATGAAACCTGCGGACCCTTTTTCAGAAAACTGCTTAAAATTTATAAGATTATAAGGGAAACTGATGGGATTGAAATACAGTTATGTATATATCCATAGCCAAATATGGATATATACTTAAATACATATATATACAAACATACATATACACACCTATATATCTAAACTTACATATATAAACATATATACATACACATACCTATCTCTCTCTATACACACACACACACACACACACACACACACACACAGCAAAAAGCAACTTTACAGACCCCAGGTCAAGAACTTCTGTTACTAGGTCAGGAAGGAAAAAAATAAGGAAAACCCAAAGGAGGACTACAAAGGTACAAATTGAAGGTGGGAAATGCTATCTATTAAACTATCTTGTTGCTTAGTGTTCCACTTTTGTGTACCCCAGCAGAAAGAAACCCATCAATTTTCTATGATATCACTCCAGATAGTTCATAGTCTGGAAAGAACATTGCTGAAAATGTGTTTTTGCACTCTATGTGCCGTGGAAAGTTTATTATTTTAATTGAAATATACTCTTGAGAAATGATTAAAGAATTGATTGGAAGTCTGTAAAAAAAAATTATAATGAGCTCATTTCAATAGGAACAGACTGGCTACCATGCTGGTTGTCAAAAGTTTTCAAAGCTGGTTTCTCTCCAGTAAGTAGTGTCCTGTAGGCTCTGTCCATCTGTCTTCAAGAAAAGAGCATTTTATATCCTATAGAAGAAAATAAATCATCTTATGAAGAAAAAGAAAACTACCAGTAAGAAATATTGATCTCTTGGGCATGTGTGGCTCTCATCAGGGAAGTAGAACGACAATAGATTCAACAGTAAAACACTAGAATTGAGGCCATTTTTACTATGAAGGGTTGGTAGATGGCCTCTGGTCCTATGGCTCTGAGCTGTATCCCAAACTCCAAATGTATGCCTCTGTTCCCATGGTCTCAGTTTCTCTGGATCTACACTCTATATTTCAGAGCCTGATCAAAGATTCTACTGCAAGCTGTGTAATTCTGTCTTAATTTCTCAATGATAACAACACTGGAGAAATGAAGCAAAACCAAAGAGAGACATGGTATCTTGTATGCAACAAGACCCCTCACATTGAATGACACTGATGAAATAAATATAATTAATCAAAAGTTTTGGGATTTCCATAGTCCGGTGTATCTTCAGTTTTCTTTCTACATTAGCATATAGCTTTTAAGTTGAAAGTGGGCATATAACAAAAAAAAAAATTGAGAGGAAAAGATAGACTTACAAAAAGTGGTTGGAAGACCAATTATTCTTTGAATTTCATTTAATTATTGTTGCTTCCACTCACTTTTGTCCTTGTCCATTCATCTACAGAGATATGTTTCATGGAAACAAAGAGAGAAAACCCTTGCTCCATAACTTCTTGGAGGAGTAGAAAAAAAAAACACCTGTACCAAAGATTTGCTATTTTTGCTTAACATAAGATCTCTTGCACCCTTTCCCCAGGAGAACCATCCCTCAGGAATGCATAAGCCTTGCCCAGGTGGTTGGCAGCCTGTTGAGTGGCCCAGGAACAGTCCTTAGCCAGTAAGATAAGTCCCATATACCTCCCCCCACCCTCCACCCCATTTATCTCTTAACTTCAAGGCAATTGCGTGTGAATGGAAGGGAGCTGGGACGGAGGTAAACAGAAGCCGATACCTATATCAAGTACAGGGGCACTTCCT
>NW_027185810.1:8715813-8718303 GCF_028583685.1 Petaurus breviceps papuanus | reverse complement strand
AAAAAACAATAACCAAAAAACCCCAGCCTCAAAAACAAAAGAATGGGAGGCCTGTATTCATAGTTATTTGTGGACACGGGTGGAGACATGAAAGCCTGAGACCTCTCTCTACATCCATAGGCTTAAAGCAGCACATCTTCCCTTGACTGTATACAGGCAGGAGATCCCAAAATTTCTAGAAAAAAAGTTACTACCTCTCCCACTCCCATTCTCCCAGTTGCATCATTCTCAAGATCATAGCTCAAGTTGACAGGTTGGACATTCGTTGAAAGTAGAGTACATAGAGACATTCTTCTCTGTATGAAAGTATTTATAGCCAGCTCCCTCCTAGAACTGAAAGGAGAATTTAATTCAACATTGGAAACCTACTTGTGCTGCCCAATAGCCAAAGAAAGGCTCTGTCCTCCTTTATGAAATGGGTTGTCTTTGGAACAGAAGCCTATAATAAGTACCTTGTTGCAAGAAGGGAGTCTCTTGAAATATGATGGTCTTCTCACAAGTGGACTCAAGGGTTCTCATTCTAAAGTTAACAAAGGGAATTTACAGTAGTGCCAGGCTGAACAGAGGCAAATTCACTTGACTGTCATGCAGCTAAGGGTAAAACAAATTTCATGCTAAGTGATCAGTGCAGGATTTAGAGTCAGATGATCTGGGTTTGAATCCAGGATTATGTGACCTTGACAAATCATTTCATCTCTCTGGGCCCCAGTCTCTTCATCTTTAAAATGAGAAAATTGATTAGTTGACCCTTTAAGGTACCAAGCAGCTCTGATTCTGTGTTCTTACAAAACTGTTGGATTTTTAATTGAAAAACTGACTTGTAGCAAATGATATAACTGGCAAATGCCCCTCCCAGAAGAGCAGACAACAGTATCTCTAAGATAGGTCTCCATATTCTGCTGCTGAGAGAATATATGATCAAGTAAAAATATATGACATCCAGAAGTCAGTGAGGTGCTAAAGAAATGATCAAATGGAACATTTTGTTCTGAATGACATTGATCTTTAATGAGTAAAACCTTGATTTTCTTCCTTTCTCCCAAGGTATAGATAGCCCTAATATTCCCACCCACTGTCTCCTATTTCCCAAATAACCATTCCATGTATCCTGTCAAATTAGGGTCATGGAACCAAACCAAATATCCCAGAATCCAAAATTCCCTTTGTGAAATGCCTGCTGACTGTAGCTTCCCCATCTGCAGTGGGTCCCCATCGATGGGAAGCTTCTCAAATTACAGGATGTGTTATTTTTATATCTATTGTTTAGTAATAATATGGATAAATCCAGTCTCCTCTCAATGCCCTTTTGCTCCTGAACAAGAGAGAAATATGCCCTAGTTCATCAGATGTTTTCTTTTGTTGAGAAATGATTTCATTTGCCATTATAGCACCCAAGAGTCCTCTATACTGACTGGCCAGGAAGAGATGATTCTATATGATTTATCATTTTTATAGAGAAAAGGAAACTGCATTAAATCAAGAATCAAATTAAGCATTGGCGCTGAAAGTGGGTAGCTTTGCATGATAACTGTTCTTTGTCAAGTGTGGTTGAGGGTTGCAAGATTGAAAAACAGTTTACAACATAATGCTATTTTATCACCAAATCACTGAAGACTAGATTGAACTTTGATAAGTCTCTTACTTTATAAGTTTAAAATAATATAAGTTAATATGTTTAAAAGCCCCAGGTTTTATACAGAGTCCACATAAACCATTACAAACAAATGGTCACAGAATCATAGATTTAGTTAGAGATGGAAGGATGTTAGAGGTCAATTAGAGATGGAATATATGAATTATATGTTCCTCAAATATCTATCTCTCTATGCTTTGCTCAGAAGCCCCACTACACCCACTGTATCATTGTTTCAATTGGTCACACACCCCTGCCCACCCTGCTAGGAAAGAGCAACAGGGGAACACTGCCATCCTGTTAATGATGAGTCGGCAAAGGCAGAGCTGGAGGAGTCTTCAAAGGCCTTCTAGCACAACTTCCTCACTTTTTTTAGAAAGGAGGAAACTGAGTCCCAGAAAGATTAATTGGCTTCCTTAAGGTCAAACAGGTAGTAGAGGGCAGAACTGGGATTCAAACCCAGGTCATTTGACTTCAAATTTAGTACCTCTTTCCACTGTCTTATATTCCCTTCCATGGGGCCACCTCCAGTCATCCTGATCTATATCTGGCCACTGGACTCAGATGGCTCCAGAGGAAGGAGGGAGGCTGGTGATTTTGCACAGCCCTCCCTCACTTAAATCTAATTCACTTGTAAGTCATGGCACTACCTTCCTGATGTCATGGTCCCTTTCGAGAATGAAGGACAAACAGCAACCTGTGAGAGGTAGTAGGTGCTCACTGGAGAGCAACTGGTCAGTTTCAGTTGGGCACTAAAGCTCCCTTCCTTTCTCTTCCCCTTCTCTCTCCCTCCCTTCCTTTCTCCTCCCTCCTTTTCCCTTCCTCCCTCCCTCTCTCCCTCCCTCCCTCCCTCCCTC
>NW_027185810.1:8645380-8715713 GCF_028583685.1 Petaurus breviceps papuanus | reverse complement strand
TTACCTAGCCTTAATACCTGAATGGGCATCATCTCAGTCAAACTGAGACCTGGGACAGACCTTAACTTAAAAAGGCCGAGGTCTCCCATTGCACTCCAGGACATCTTCAGTTGTCCTGATCTGTATCTGGCCACTGGATTCAGTTGGCTGTGGAGGAGAAAGTGAGGCTGGTGACATTGCACAGGTCTCCCTCCCTTGCATCCAATTCACTTGCAAGTCATGGCATCACCTTCCTGAATGAAGGAGAAACACCTCCCTTACCATGATAATGAAGCAATTCTATTTTCAAAGGTGTTTAAACATTGCCCACCTGTCTTTGGTCACCCATTCATGTGTTTAACAGCTCTCTCAGCCACAAAAAAAGATTCTCAAATTTATTTGAATATCTGAGAAGGAACAGTTAACTAAAATATACATTTTGGAATGGTTCCAGAACACCTGAGGATATTTAGGTACTTCTAAGGTCTGCATTAACAGATGCTAAAGCAAGCAAAGACCTATCCTCTATATTTCTTCCTTGCTTGTTCAGAATATTCTTTTTTCTTCCCTTTTTTCTGTATTTCTTCTATGACAGGTATGTTATCCATAACTATTTACATCTCTATCTTTACTTAGAAGCATAAAGGCAGATGTAACATTTATTTCCTCATATCTGTATAGTGCTTAGCACAGTGTCAGTCATAGGTAAGTGATGGAAATCTCAAGCCTATTCATTGCATTTGTTAAGGGAAACAAAGTTTGTGTACTGGAGGGAGGGAGAAGAAGTTAGCTGCGATTTGGTGATCAGGCTTGGTGGCATATATTATCAAGCATCTTGCTGTCTCATGGAACTTGAAAGGACCAGAAACCTTCTTTATGTATGACAATGAATTCACCTAAGGATGCTTTTCAAATTGAAATGGTTCATAGGATTATATAGTTAGTGCTAAAAGAGACTTTCCCGTCTTCAAGTCCAAACTTTTCGTAAAAAGAAGGTATAGAAAGGTTCAATGACCTGCTCAGAGCAACAGTGAGTGTCTGAGGTAGAATTTGAACTTGGGTCTTCTTGACTGTTATACTATGTTTTCCTCTCAAAACAAAATGGCATTACCCATCCAAGTTTTAACCAGATCCAACCCTGCTTAGATTCCCAAAGTCACACAAGATTGACTATGCAGAGTGGTAGAACTTTAGACAATTTCTCTACACCCTTTAAACACAAGGAAGCCTGTCATATCATTGTTTCAATTGGTCACACACCCCTGCCCACCCTGCTAGTTCAAGTAAGTACAGGAAAGTTTGCTGGGGGAACACTGTCTTCCTGTTAATTATGGATTGGCAAGTCCTGGAACTGTGCTCTGTTCTGTTCCCTTCTACCCTTACTTCCAAACACTATCTCATCCTAACAAAATGCTTTCTGACTGTTGATGAATACGTGATCTTGGGCAATTCCCTGTACTTCTGTAGAAAAAAATGAGGCAACTGAGCTAGACATCTAAAGCCCTTTTGCTCTAGGTAGCCCGTGTTCTTTTGAATTGAATTCTCATCTTTGATCTTCTATTGGTCCTTTAAGGTCATTCGTTTCTTTTTCATTT
The DNA here is from genome assembly GCF_028583685.1 of Petaurus breviceps papuanus. NCBI lineage: Eukaryota > Metazoa > Chordata > Mammalia > Diprotodontia > Petauridae > Petaurus > Petaurus breviceps. The sequence goes on along the minus strand of NW_027185810.1, from coordinate 8,714,139 downwards.
AGGAAACATTTACACAAATCTTCTATGTTGAAGACACTATTCTAGGCACTGGTGATACAGAAACAAAAAACAAATCATGCCTGTCTTTAAGAAACTACATTACATTGGGGAGCGGAGTGGGGGGATTGAGAGAAGGACATACCTATATGGATAAGGAAATTAAAATACTTTTTTTCTGATTATGTTCTCTAGAGACAGAGTCTGGAGATTCACTGACATCTCCACAAATATTAAAACACACTAATCTAGCTAACTAAATCTTTACTTGGGCACAATGGTCGAGTAGTAGGCCTGGATTTAGGAAGACTCATCTTCCCAAGTTCAAATCTGGCCTCAGACACTTACTAAACTGTGTGCCCCTGGGCAAGTCGCTTAACCCTATTTGCCTCAGTTTTCTAATCTGTAAAATGAGCTGGAGAAAGAAATGGCAAACTACTCCAGTATCTTGGCCAAGAAAACTCCAAATGAGGTCATGAAGTGTAGTCCAACATGGCTGAAAAATGACTTGAACAACAACAAAAATAGATAAAAGAAGCTATACTCTAAATGTTCCCAAACAACATTTCTCTTTAGCCTTGTGTCGTCAGTGAGACCGAGCACTACCTAGGTGTACCAAGACACTTGAATGCTAAGAGAAAATTTGCTGGAGACATGGCCAAATTCTATAGGAGAAGGAGGCATTGAAATTATTAGGAAGAAGTGCTTTGCAGTCAGACCTGGGTTCAAAGCTTGCCTCTCTGCAATACTTAACTACCTGCACCACCTTGAATAAATCATGTCTTTCTGACTCTTAAGTCCAGCACTATATACACTACACCATGCTGTCTCTAATTTTTTTTCCAGATTATACTCTGGACCTCCTCTACCACACCTTAGTTCTTAATCCTGAAGGCTCCTTCCAGTCCTGGAATTCAAAGATTGGGAAGTGCTCTCCACCCCTAAATACTCTCTCTCTGATTGACTGCTTCTCTCAGTACTACCCTTTAAGGAGGTTACTCAAGCCTTTCCTCTCCCATTGTCCTCCAGGCTACACTCCTGACTTTCTCTACCATACCCCTTCCTCCCACCATTTTGACTTCCTTTTATGGGTTTTTCTCTCTCTATCCCCCACCCTCTTTATGATGTAAGGGAAAGAGACTTTAAAAAAAAATTGTGCTTGTATTCTTAGCCCTCAACAATTCCTGGCATATGGTAAATGCTTATTGATTGACTGACTGACTAAAAGTACAAAGGAGAAATACAGACAAAATACTCTGAAAATTTTGAGGGAGAAGAGAGGACTTTCTGCTGGTAGAAGACTTTATACAGGAAAGACTTCAAAGAAAGGAAAACATTGAAAAAGGCAGAGATGGGAAGCAAGAAGTCTATTCTAGCCATGAGAGATAGAGTGAGCAAAACATGGAGACCAAAGAGGACAGAACATGGACAGAGGATGACAGATAGCTCATTTGGGCTCAGATGTAAAGTAAGTGAAGAGAAATAATGTGAGATAAGGTGAGAAGATTGGTTAGAGCCAGATAGGTGGTGGAAGGTCTTAAATGGCAGGCTAAGGGATAGACTTGGGGCAAATGGAATGGAATACTGAAAGTTTTTTAACAAGACTGCCATAATTAGAGCAGTGATTAGAATGTGAAGGACAGATTAGAGAAGACAGAGAGTCTGGTGGCAGGAAGCCCAGGGAGATGAGTATATTAAAAAGGAAGGAGTGTAAATGGTGGGGTAGTGTTGAACCTGAAGTTAAGGGAACCACGGTTCACATCTGCCTCTGAATGTTTCTAACTGGGTCAACGTGGACAAATCATTTAACCTTTTCTGATCCTCACTTTCTTTACCTGTAAAATGGAGATAATAAAACCTGTATTACTACTCATTAGGTTGCTACAAGGTTTACATATTATAATACATGTAGAGTGTTTTGTTAATCTTATATATTTTATATAAATTCCAAATATTATTATTAGAGATTGTCAATAGTGGCAATTCTTGAAAGGTCAAAGAAGATGAAGACTGAAAAAATGAATGATTGGATTTGCCTCTACGGGGGTCATTAGTATCTTTGGAAATAGAAGATTGGGTATAAACAGTTTGAGGAGTGAGTAGGAGGAGAAGTGAGAACAAGCTATTATTTCTAGAAATTTGACATTGAAGGGGGAAAAAAGAATGAAGTTTTAAGGGGATGCCAAGATCAAAGGAAGATTTCCTTAAGAAAATTCTAAAGATAAAAACTGAGCAAGCCTGAGACATGATCTTGACTCTTCTCCTTCCTTAAGTCACTGTATCCTCTCATTTCTACCTCTGCAATTGATAATCCATTTGTCTCACCTTCCCCCTTGTGAGACCACCCTCAGTCAGGTTTTCATCCTTTCTTGTCTAGATTATTAGAAAAGCAAGTTAATAGGTCTCCTTGTTCCCAGTCTCTCCTTTCTCCAATCTTCACAATATTACCTGAGTGATTTTCCTAAGGTGCTAGTCTACACATGTCACTCAGATGCTTAGTAACCACCCCGCCTCTTCCCATTTCCAAATGCCTGCTGAATCAGCTCCTCATTCTGGCATTTAACTACCTTCACAATCTGGCTCCAACCTACCTTTCCAGCTTCCCCTTCCCTAAATCCCATTCTAGTCAAACAAGTCACACTCCTCTGTTTTTGTCCTTTCTTCTCCTGTCTCAAAGGGGCATCATGCGCTTTATATTTTGAGTCAAACAATACCTGACTCAGGCTTGAATCAAAGTCCCAACACTTATTATCTGGAAAGTCCATGGGGAAAATCCCCTCATCTCTCTCAGCCTCAGTTTCCTTATCTATAATAGGGAAAATTTTTTTTATATAATTCACTGGGGTTGTTCTAAGGAGGAATGAATAAATTATAATGTAAATTATCAATATAAGCTACGAAAATTCTGTTCTTTGTTCCCTTTCAGGAAAATTAATGAATGTTTATCATATAAGTATATATGTGTATATCTATGTATATAACTTTATAGCTCTATAACTACATTGGTATGGATATCAGTAATGATATTGATGTTGATGTAGTTACAAATACAGAGATAAGAGATATATAAAGATAGAGACAGATATAGCCTGCGTTCACATATTTGTAGGCATGCCATACCTTCTAGTAGAATGCAATTTTCTTGAGGGCAGTATCTAAAAGCAGGTTATACTCCCTAGTAGAATATAAATTCCTTGAGGTCAGAGACCATCCCTCTCAGAAAGCCAAGTGCTATGCCTGGAACATGGCAAATGCCCACCTAGTGTTTGTTGATTGGTGGGATAAGATGGCCACTTTGGAAGAGAGTGAGAAACTGAGTCAACCTGCATCTTTTACACAATAAGCTCCTTAATTAACATTTGTTGAATTGAATTGGAAAATTGCACACTGGAATAGAAATGAAAAGAGAATGTTGGACTGAAAGTTTGCAGGATGAGGAATGAATGCATCCTAGAAGATAGAGAGCAAACTGGCATTAAGCTGAATTAAAACCCTCCCACCAGCTGGAGTTAGTTTGGCTCCCTTTGTTGCTATTATTTGGGCATTCCCAGAGGAAGCTAATGAACAGAACACAAAAGCTAACAAAGAGCTCCTTTTGGTTCTGTGGAGGACAGAGCCAGACAACTTGCAGGCCTTAGAAGCAAATTATTGGCTTAGTGAATCCCTCATCTAAGATGAGTAGCATTTATAGCTATAAAGCCTCATTGGCACAAAAGGAGTTATGACTTCATAATGTGGACAGGGCCTGGAAAGAATAGAGGGGAGGAAAGGTAATTTAGGTATCAGACTTCCTGATTCTATTATCAGAAGGAGAAAAGAAAGAACTGTGAGTAGACACAGGAGAGTAACTAAGTGACAAATAGATTCTTAAGAAAATGAATTGTCTTCCTAACAAATATTTCAGAGCAATTAGTGCTAAGTATGAAATTGTCCACACCTATGAAATCACAGGCCAGACAGGGCTAGAAAAAAAAAGAAAGATATTGTTTAAGACCTTCTGTAATATCGCCTCACCCTTCTTTTAAATTTCATTACAGCCTATGGTGGTGGTAGTGGTGATGATGGGGTGGGATGTTTAATGGACATATACATGTCCAGTGGTCCTGTGGGTCATCCTGAGTTCAATACCACAGACTGCATGCCACACAGCTTCAGAGTAACTTTGGAAGGTCCAGGGCCCTGAAATAAAAAAAAAACCAACTATATAGTTGTTTAACCAAAAGGAGAGAGGTTATGATATGTTTTGATGAGTTATTGGCTGACAGGGAAACATTATCACCTAAGCAAATGTCAGATGCAGATTTTAGAAAAGTTTCCACATGTTGAGATGATCTCTCTGGCCCCAAATGACACAAACCTAACAATTTCTGAAGTTCAGGTTATTTTCTCCAGCCTCCAGGTTACTTCTCCATCCTATGGACAAGGGAAAACTCAACTGGCCCAAAGTTCACCTGGGTTTATCAACTAACTCTCCACTGAGATCTGTTCTCCCTGTATGCTGCTTTTGTTATTCTGAGGGAACTAGGTCAGCTTTTCATAGTGGAAATGTCAGAGGAATAAAGAGGCTTCCTTTTAAAGGATCTTTTCCACCACGGAAGGGAAAATCTCACTGTGTCCTGTGAATGGCAACATATAGTATGACAGTCCTGCTTCCGACCCAAAGAATGAACAGAGATGGAAGAACACTGGGCAACATTCACACTCGTTCCCCTTGCTAGCAAGCCAGCTGGGCTGTGGGTTTGTCATCACAACCAGTGAATTAAGGCAACGGAAACATCAACTCTGTGGAATCTTTTGGAAAGCCAATGACTAAACTGAGCCTCGAACAAAGGAAGGCTTTCAGAAAGGGGTTGACATTTTAAATGGAAGCACACTTACACCACAAGGCTGCTGTCCGGAGAAGCCAAGGGGAATCCATGGCTCTCAAGGAGCTGGCTCCTTCCAGGACAACGGTTAGGTCCTGAAGGCTTTGGATGACTGACAGGACCTGGTGAAGTGCAGCACAGGATGCTTCCAACAACTCATTAAGTCTTTCAGAAGGGAGCGACACAAAATCAACCAGGCTCCACTCTATTCTATACTCTCAGCTCAACACATTCTGAGATTCTTCCACCTCCCTACCAGCCTGTTTTGCCCAACTTGGGATGACTCAGTGCTGGGTGTCTCTCTCCTGCCTTGTGAGGTGCTTGAATGGGACTGTCATTTCTTGAGGGGACCCAACCGCATACTTCACTTCCAGTTCAACTTACTTTGGAACTCATTACCTCCTACCTGCCCCCCTTCCCAATTCCTCTTTATTACTTTCTTCCCCATTAACACTGACACTACTTAAGAGGAGGGGCCATCTTGTTTTTGGTTTGGGTTTTTTTTTTTTAATTTGTAAGACCAGGGCTTAGCAGATAATAAGTACTTAATAAATGCTCTCTTTCTGTCTCTGTTTCTGTTGTTGTCTCTTAGTTTCTGTCAGTGTCTCTATGTTTCCATTTCTATCTATCTCTGTTTCTGTCTCTTTATCTCTATCTCTGTCTTTTGTGCCTGTATCTCTGTCTGTCTCTCTCCTCTCTGTCTTTCTTTGTTTCTGTTTCTCTGTCTTTTTCTGTCTCCATCTCTGTCTACCTCTGTCTCTCTGTCTCTGTCTTTGTCTCTATCTCTGTGTCTCTTTCTCTATCTCTGTCTCTGTTTATCTCTCTATTTCTGACTCTCCTCTGTGTTTCTCTATCTCTGTCTGTCTCTGATTCTGTCTCTCTCTGTCTCTGTCTCTCTCTCTCTTACACACACACACACACACACACACACACATTTTAGCCAGTCCACTCTTCACCAAGGTTTCCTACATCATCAAATGAATGGCTAGCATTTAGTTAGGGAGTATTGTGCTGCAAACCCATTGGCAGAAAGCAAGGTCCATGATCAAACTTTGTGCCCCTCCAGACAAGGGACCCCATGACAGTTAAATGTGATAAAACACCTTAGTGATAAAAGTATCACTCAGACTCAGGTTGGAGCAGGAAAAGGCAAATCACTCCAGTATATTTGCCAAGAAAATCCCATGGACAGCATTGGTGTGCAATGGTCCACAGGGAACAAAGATTTGGGCACAACTGAATGACAGAGCAATAACAAGAAAGACTTAGGTGCTGTAAGGTCAGGAGTTCTGGGTTCTAGTCCTGACACTGCCAGTAACTAGCCATGGAACACATAAGTAAGGGAATATTTACCCTCAACAGTAAAATGAAGTATTGAATTAGATCGTAGATTCAAAGTGGGCTAAGCAATTTATTTTGTATATACTTATACATGATGTCTCTTCATAAAGAATGTACTTAATCTCCTTGAGGACAGAGGGTTGCATTTTTTACCTTGCATCTCCAGCACCTAGCATGTGTACACCTGGGTACATGTGATGTGTTTAATAAATGCTTGTTGTTGATTAAAATTTTTGTTGAGCCATTTTTCAATCGTGTCTGACTCTTGGTGACCCCATTTGGGGTTTTCTTGGCAAAGTTACTGGAGAGGTTTGCCATTTCCTTCTCTAGATCATCTTACAGTGAGCAAACTGAGGCAAACAGGGTTAAGTGACTTACCCAGGGCCACACAAGTTAGTATATATCTGAGGCTGGATTTGAACTCATGAAGTTCTCCCTCCTAGCCCAGCTCTTTCTCTGTATGTCTCTCTCTCCACTGAGCCATCTAGCTACCCTAGTTGGTCAAAATGCTCAAGGTCAGAAGAGTTATAAGTGGCAGATCCAGGATCAAACCCAGGTCCTCTGACTCTAACGCCAACTTGCTCTCCACTGTACATGATGATCTTTAAGATCTCGCCTACCTCTAAAATAAATAGAGTTTTCATTTCTTATCAGCAGCCTACTATAAATTATTGTTTGAGATAGAGAATATAAAACCCAGAAGGGACATCCATCTAACATTCTCAATTCAATGAAACAGATTCATTAAACACCTACTATGTACAAAGCACTTGAGATACAAGGACAAGGATGAAATAGCTGCCATTCTCAAAAAAATTTAAATCTTCTGGGGCTGAGGGGTGGGGGGGATAAGGGAATACAACATGTACACATATAAGGTTATTGGAGGAGAAAGAGAGAATGCCAATAGCTGGGGTTAGCAGGAAGGTGTCCCAGGGTAAGTGGTGCCTGAGTAGAACCGTGAACATATTTAGAGTAGCCAAACTGAGGAGTTAAGTGAAGGCTTGGGTAAGGGTCTGGAGGTGGGATATATTCAGAGAATAATGTAATAGTCATGCTTGACTAGAAAAGATGGATTTCGTTAAGGTTGCTTTAAAGGACTTAGTATCAAAAGCATTTATTTAAACCCCTTTCTGTGTGTGGCACTATACTAAAGGCTTTGCAAAATAAAATGAGCAGGTCTTGCTTTTTGGAAAAATCAGCGTTAATGATTTACACCTTTGTGTTCACTTAGTTTTTTACAAGTTGTATTCCTTTCCCACCACCTCCCCTCCCCCAATGAATGTAAGCTTCTTAAGGGTAGGGGTTGTTTTTGTTTTATCTTTGTACCCCCAGTGGCTATTCCAGCGCTTGGCTCAGAGCAGCTACTTAATAAATGCTTGTGGTAGTCATTCCTTGTTGCTCTTCTTGATGAGCAGAAAAGAAATAAGATTATGAAAAGAGCTTTTCTTCTCCTTTGTCATACTGCTGAAATTTTCTGAGCATAGCCACATTTTTTCAGAGGCAGTTTTCACAGGGAACAGTTTTCAGATAGTTCCCTCTCAGCTACAAAATCCTTTTCTGTTTTTGGGTTGCACAGACTGAAGATGTGGTGCTAACATCACTCTGGGGCTAGATTTTTATGGTTTTCTGTTTATAGGACAGGCCTGACCCAAGAGAACTGGACTTTCTCCAGTAGTCAGCCTTTTCTGTTTCTAGGGCCAGGTAGCATCCACAGAATTTTCCCCAGGCTTTGATAATGCCCAGTGATAGGCAGTTCAGTTAGTAAAAGCCTTCCACTCCCCAACTGCAGCTCATCATCCCTTTCAAGATTCTGTGCTGTTGGGGTATCTAGGTGGCACAGTGAATAGAGCACTGGCCCTGGAGTTAAGAGCACCTGGGTTCAAATTTGACCTCAGGCACTTAACACTTACTAGCTGTGTGACCTTGGGCAAATCACTTAACCCCAATCACCCTGCCTTCCCCCTCCAAAAAAAGTCTCTGTGCTGTTTCTTCACTGCTATCAGCATGGAGAAAAAAAAAATCTTTGAGCAACCTTATTTGCCTCTGACTTCATAAAAAGTTAGGAGAGACAAATCTTGTAAATGAGGGGCTGTTCCATGCCCATGCTTTTTTAAATTTGTTGACCCCTTTCTCTCCCTGTAAACCTGATAGTAGACTGGTATAACAAACCTGCACATTTCAGCCTCCTTCACAGTACAGGCAGGTTGTTAGGGGGTGGGGGGGAGGGGTAGATCATACTCAAGCTCCAGATTTATCAGGAAGGTGGCAGGTGTTAAGGGATCAGCCTTGTTGCCATCCACTTGTTCCATTGCACAGAACTGCTGGAGAGCAAAGAGGGACAGGAGCTATGGTTTCATACAGCTACCAATGAGTGCCATGATGGTCATTGGCGCAGAAAATATAAACTAAGCTGCTACTTGATTTTCAATTTAGAAAGCTCTAGGGTACATGACCAATGGCCATCTGCCAGTGTTTGTACTAGAAGGTCAGTGTACACTGACATTGAGCAAATTGATATTATATGTGCTATGGCTGTTTTATGAGGTTTTGCTCCATTCTTGCCATGTGAACCCAAATGAATACTATATCTTTACCACTGAAGTATTGTGCAAAGTACATGATACTGTATTCTTTTTTTTTGTTAATAGTACCAATCCCTTTATGTCCCATTAACTTAAAAGCTCCCTGTTATTGCATATTACCTTTTTTAAAGATTGCATATTTTTCTTGTTTTTTTATTATACAAGTCATAAAAAGTAAAGGTGGCTTACTACTCATAATGAAAATAATTTTATGGTGTAGTTCCATCTAGTTGGGCCAGAGAGGGCTGATTAATGGTTGGTATAGTACGAAGGGTCATTCAGTGAAAGAGGGCAGCAAAGAGAACTTTGTTTGCACCATAAAATTTAATGAGAAAAAGTCAAGAGATAGGCGTATATGTATGGCTCAGTTTTGATGAACTCTACATTAATTTCTTTATTAGGTTTAAGCTTCATTTAATATGAAGATCTTTCATAGATTTTAAAGTAAAAAAATCTGTTAATCATGAAGATAACATTATGTACTGACCATTTTCAGTAATTTTGTCACTTTTTCTTCCTTTCCTTAATATAAAAGGCTTAGGGCTCAGTCACAAGGATCATCATCACCACCATCAAGGACTTATGAGCCCATAATAGATGGGCAATATTTTATTAGAAGCACTGAAGGAATCCTAATGGACATGATAAGACACACAAATGTATAATAATTACAGTCCTCACAGAGAGGTAATTCCCATGACCAACAGGCCAGCCATCCCTACCAGCTTCCACTTGGAGGGCAGGCAAGCCACTTAGAGGAAGCAGCAAGGTTCCCTGAGGGAGATACAGGAGGCCCCATGTGCCAGGAATGCAAGATCACCACCACACTGACCCCTCAGGGGAACGATTTATTCTTTAGATGGCAAGCTGCACTAGACATTCTCTTGTGTCCCTCCAGCTCTAAAATTTTATAATTCTATAATTCTGATGCAGGTTGTTAGAGACAGAACTTAGTTTAAGAGCTAATCATATCTAATTCCCCCAGAAGCAATGGAGAGACAGACAGAGTTACACACACACACACACACACACACACACACACACACACACAAATACACACTATGTGTGTCCATATATATATACTTAAAATTAGAAATGGAATCTGACTTTTTAAATTATGATTAACATATGTGTAATTTTTACCTCGAAGCAGTGGGAAAGCTTTGGCTACTATCCTCTGACATATTCTATCCAGTTCTCCTCTTGCCCTCTTCAGATCTCTCATTCTCTTCTCCAGACCCCACCATCCTCCCCCATTGATGATGCTTGAGAAATCACCTAGAAATTATGGCAAAAGGAGAAAGAAGAGTTAAACTTTAAAGTGTGGACAATAATTGAAGCAATATATTGGTGCAAGTGGTCTAAATAGAGTCTTTTTCTGGGGATGGGGATGAAGGCAAAGGACATATCTTGAAAGAAAAAGTACAGAGACAGGGTGGCATAGCTAAAGAGTATTGAATAGGAGAGACAGGTTTGAATACTGTTTCTAACATACATTAACTATCTGTCTCTAGGCTAATCACTTCACCTCTGAGCATTGGTTTCCAATTACATAAAATGGAGATAATAGTACCTCCAGAGATAAGGAACCTGTGGCTTCAAGGCCACAGGTGACCCTCTAGGTCCTCAAGTATGGTCCTTTGAATCCAAATTTCACACAAGTTTGGATTCAGTCAAAGGGCTGCACTTGAGGACCTAGAGGACCACATGTTGCCACAAGGCTGCAGGGTCCCTACCCTTGAAGCCTATCTACCTCCCAGAACTGTTATGAGGAAAAAACTTTGTAAACCTCAAAACAGTATTATACATCTAGATATGAAGCTACTGTGATCAGAAGTGTAATGGTCAAAGTTGTGACTAAACTGTGTTAAAAAGGAGATACTTCTGAGAGGGGGTCATATTGCACTATGCAGAAATTTTGTTTCTGTACCTTTGGAAGTTCTATTTACAGCTCTCAGAGACAGGATATCATCCTGTATAGACTTTAAAGGAAGAGAGGCCTTGAGAAGTTGGAATAGCAGTCCACCAAGGGTTTGATCCAAGGTAAGTATGTGCTGAGTTTGGAGAAGGTTTAGGGTGTGTGTGTGTGTGGGGGGGGGAGGAATTAATGAACTTGACTGTTTGATTAGTTGCTTTTTGTATTAATTTATTTCGAGTACCACTATTCACTCCTACTCAGTCCCTGTTTTCTTTTCTACACTCCCAGGGATTCCCTGTCACCTCTTCTTCAACAACTGCAGATCTCTGCATTTTATCTCAAAATGGCGCCATGTTCCCTACCTTCCTGTCATATAAAGCTAGGGGTGGTGGTGGACTCCTCTCAAAAGCCTCTTATCACGAAAGCAGTCTCTCTCCTTTTTCTCTCTGGTTTAGATGCCTGGTGCTATCTCACTTTGATTAGAAAGAAATTATTTACATTAGCAGTCTTGCAGCCGGAACACAAGGCAGGGAGCAAATGTCATTTGTACCACGGAAATTAATTCGGCATTATTTTGAAGATTCCCAGCCTGCTAACCATTGTTCAGGGTGTCATCATCTGCGTTGGCTCCTGGGGACGTATTTCAGCCTACATTTGGGCCTTGGCAGGTTTTGGGCATGGCCCGGCACACAAGGGAACCAAACAGCATCTGCATGGCTCACTGCTTATCAGGAGTGAGCACTGGCTGCCATACTGTAGGGCAGCAAACGAAAACAAAACAACAATAAAGGGAGGCCTTTGTAATGGATTAAAAGGGTTTAGAAACATCTGAGCCATGCAGTTTTCAAACAGTGACACTGCCAATGACTTCTTGACTGAAAGCTAGAAAATGTGCTTAGTGGGTGAGATAGTTTTTGCCGGGACCGCCAACACTAGTGTTTTGTTAAAGGTCTCTTATCTATATTCTGTTTGTGTAGTGTGTGTGTGTGTGTGTGTGTGTGTGTGTGTGTGTGTGTGTCCCCTCACCAGCTCCCTGGAGCATGGGTCATGGATAAAGTGACCTTTTACCAAGTGAGATGAATAAGTTAAATAGCATTACAGTATTGCTACTTGTGATTGTCATTCAGGGTCATACTCAGAGTGATCTCTTCACTCTTCCTTCTCCCTCCTCACCTCCCATAGCAGATCAATTGTTCTGAGCCATTTCTCTATCTGTACATCATCTCTTGAATGTATCCCGTCTCCTGCAGTTACCTGGCTACTAGCTTATTTCAGGCCCCTATCTTCTCTTACTGGATAGCAAGAAGGCCACAGGGGACATACTCCCTCCTTGTATAATCCTCCTTTCTCCTTCCCTTTAGGGAGAATACATCTAGGCTATTTGCTGGGTTACATGGCTTGGAGAGATGAGATTCAGCATTTCTGTTCTTTTGGTGAGATGGAGGACCACCAGGCCTTACCATCTGCCCCAAATCTTTGTCTTTCAGATCTCTGGCATTCTCATCTGATCTGCTGGATAAGGATTCTATAAAGAGTCTTTATTGCTAGATAAATGTTTCTTTTCAGTTCCCATGGAGGCCATACCTTTTAAGAGGGATGGACTCAAATACTTCCTGGGTTCATTTTCTTATCAGATTCACCAGTGGCATTAAAAGGAGGGAATATAGTGCATCTAGCATGTAATTCATAATGTTCCTCTATTGTGGAATTATTCAGTCTAGATCAGGGGTGGGGAACCTGCGGCTTCAAGGCCACATGTGGCCCTCTAGGTCCTCAAGTGCACATTGCCACATGTGACTTTGAGGCCACAGGTTCTCCACCCTTGGTCTAGATAGTGGTAGGAAGTGGTAGGAAGGCTCCCCCATTGAAAATTTAAGTGCTACTACCATCAATGATTCATTCTTCAGTTTTAATCCTTGTCCTCTACTAAAATGTAAATGATCTAACATTTTCCTTTTATTTTATTGATTGGTTTGTCTTTGAGTGTGGATTAGGAGAATTAACAGACCTGGTGTATAGAGTGCTGGACTAGGGCTCAGGAAGACCTGGGTTTGAATTGTATTTCAGTCAATGACTAGCTGCATGACCCCAAGTAAGTCACCTAATTAAGTGTCTCTCAGTCTCACTTTCTGTATTTGCAAAATAAGGATAATATTCCCTGTAATGGCTACCTTACAGAGCTGGGTCACTTTTTTCTTTGGGACCTGATTTGAGCTTTCATTAATATAAGGAACTCCCTGTGAGAAAAAGCCCTTTAACAGTACAGATCAGCATCTGCTCTAACATACACTGTGGTCTTGGACACTTGCCAGGGGCACTGGGAGGTTATGGGCAACAGGATTCTTACAAGGATCAAATGAGATATTGTATGTAAAGTTCTACGCAAACTGTAAAGCCCTATATAAATTCCAGCTATAATTATTATTTGGCAGACTTATCAAGTGAAAAGATCTTTTTATTGTCTCTTGTCTTTGAGTCAACCTAGAAAAAGTATTGGATTTGTAGAGGAGAGAAAGCCCCCCTTTGTAGAGTCCAAGGACAAAGTTCAAAACCCAGCTCTGCTATAAACAGACCTCACTTGGAACAAAAAAAGTCATGTCACCTAAGTCTCAGTTTTCTCATAGATCTCATACCTGGATGTTTGGACTAGATGATTTCTCAGGTGTCTTCTAGATATAAATCTATGATGTAATAATCATATGAAGGAGAGTAGGTCCATATGTTTGAGAATAGGCAGAAGCCAACTTCTACCCCTAAAATGACCTTGGATCCTGAAGATGGAGAATACGCAACCTTCAAGTTACTATAATCTATGAGCCACTGCTGGAATTATTTCACAGAAGGTAGAAGATCCTCCTGAGGGATTTATCACTTTTAGGGCCTTGTCTAAGAAATATGGTTATTTATAATTATTATTAACTGGTGTATGTAAATTCTGGGTTCTTGGGGAAGACTTCAGGAATGGGCCAAATGACAGAAGGAATGTCTATCTGATGTTGGAGGACCAGCCTCACCATGTTCAAAATGATTCATCACCAAGCTATATGTAACATGCTCAGTTTTCAATCATATCAATTCTCAATATTTCTCTAATAAATGTTAGAGATGCTGCAATATGCATGGGAGGAACATGTAAGGGGAGGCAAGGGAACAAGCATTTATTGAATGTCTACTAGATGTCAGGCACTATGCTAAGCACTTTACAAATGTTATATCATTTAATAATTATGCCTATTTTATAGCTAAAGAAACTGAGGCAGACAGTAATTAAGTGACTTGCCTAGGGTCATATGCCTGGTAAGTAACTGAGGCTAGATTTGAACTTTGGTCTTCCTGATTTCAGATCGAGTACTTTACTATGGCATCTAATTGATTCTAATAATAATAATAATCTATATAGAACTTTGCAGTTTATAAAGTATACAATGTAAATGTATACACACACACACATGCATATGTGTACAATGTGTGCATGTAATGAAAGTGTTTACATATGTGTGTTTGTGTGTATATATACACACATACAATTTATTCTTCAAAACAACCATGTGAGGTAGGTGTCATTATTATTCCCATTTTAGACATGAGGATACTGAGGCTGGATGATGTTCAGAGTCACCCAGAGTCTGCCCAGAGTCATAGAGCTAGCAATACGTCTGAGGCAAGATTCAGCTGAAGTCTTTTGACTCCCAGTCTGGTACTCTAGTACATCACCTATAATGAAGTATGTATGTAAGCTATATATGACAACATATTGTGCTGTATAATACTGTAGTATAGCACATTACATTATTTATTATAATATATTCTATTAAATATATTATAATATTACAACTAATTCTTGATTTGTTCATGTCTATATTCTTTAGGATTTGGGAACTAGGAGGAACAAAGTATCATCTAACTATCCTTGTGAGGGTTAGGCAGCCTATAAAGTCTAGAATATTTTAGTGAGCCTGAGTTTAGAACAGTGGTGTCAAAGTCAAGCAGAAATGGGAACCTCCAAACCATAAAAGAGGATCCCTACAGGTTGCATATTGACTTAGAAACCCACGAATTACCATTATGGATGTTCTATTGTATTTTTACTTATTTTGTTAAATACTTAAATATATTCCAACTATGCTTTAATCTCATTGCTGGAGAGTGTTTGATATCTCTGGTTTAGAGCAGATGACCTGCTTCTGGGCAGGACAGCATGTGGCACACATGGGGAAAAAAAAGGTGGCTGAAAATGGGAAAGGTCCCAGAAAGGGGTGAAGTGGTGAGGACACTGAAGACAAACTTTACACCTTTTTTAAGCCAGTTTTACAACTTGTATTTTGAGAAAGAGAGTCATAATGGGAAGCAGAGAGGGACTTTGGGTTTTCAGGATTTGCCAGTTTGCCTGCGGTGAAGCTATTTCTAATAGAAACTGGATATGCACATTTCAAACTACATGAGAACTGAATGGCAGAAAAATTAAATGAAACATATCATTTCAGGAAGTGTTTTGGTCAGAATGTGCTTCCTACCCACCTCAAAACCCTCAAGGACTTATTTCAACTTGAAGATACCAAATTCTGAACAATTCTTGTGTATTTTAAAATTTTAAACATAATTATATATTTTAAAAGTTATCAATCTTTTATTTTTTAAACTTAATTTAGTATTTTATTTCCCCAAGTTACATGTAAAAACAATTTTTAACATTCTTTTTTAAAACTCTGAATTCAAAATTCTCTCTTTTCCTCCCTCCCTCCCCCTTTCACCCGTCATTGAGAAGGCAAGCAATTCGATATAGGTTATACATGTATAGTCATGCAAAATATTTCTGTAACAGTATGTTATGAAAGAAAATTCCTCAAATATCTTTTATTTTACATTGCATTCTTTTTGGGAATGTATCCCATACCCACCTGTACCTAGCCTTTATCTCTAGTAATAAAAAAAAGAAAGAGGGGAAAGTATTTTAGCCAAACTGACATATCAGCTGAGCCTAAGTGTATATTTGCTGCTACATGCTCATAGTTGCCCCATCTCTTTGAAAAAGAGAGAGAACTTTTTAAAAGAATCTCTTCTCTGCGTCAAGATCACAAAGCATTCAAGTTCTTTTTTTGCTCTTATTGTTCTTTCTGGTTACATTGTTGTAGTAACTGTGTGTGTGTGTGTGTGTGTGTGTGTGCTTTTCCAGGTTCTGCTTACTTCAATCTATATCAGTTCATATAAGTCTTATAATATTTTCAGAATAATTTATATTTATAATTTCCTATGTCACAGTATTCTACATGCCACAATTTGTTTAATCAATCCCCATAAATATAATCATATTTTAAGTAACTGACAGATACCAATTTATTCCAATCTTAAGTGATATTAATTAGCAGAAGACTCTATTAACTCAATCAGATGCAATATGAATTGATTGTGAATATGTTCCCATTAGGTCATATAGTTCAATCTTTATTCAAATTATGAATCACAGATAAAATATCTCAACAAATGGTGATCAAATCTCTGCTTGAAGACTTCAGGTGACTAACTCTTAATCAATTTTTAGACAATTTTCCAAGAAAGTTTTGTTGTTTTTCCGTACAGTGAGCTGAAATCTATCTCCTTACAATTTTGGGTTTTTTCCAATGGTTTTAGAACTAAAAGGAAACTTAAAGATTGTCTTTTCCAACCTTTTCATTTTACAGATTAAGAAGTGGGTCCCAAGGAAGTGAAATGACATGCCCAAGGCACACAGGGAGTAGAAATAGATACTCTGACTCGAAAGCCAGTGCCAATTGCACTGCATCAGCTATCTTTCACCCAAAGGTCCTGGTGCTCTTTTCTAAGGCCAAGTGGAACAAATTTAATCCTTCTTCCACTTAACAACCTTTCAAATATTTGACAATTGCTGTCATGTCCCCATAAGGCCTCTCTTCTCTAGTTTCTTCAAGTCTGCTTCCGACGACATGATTTCCAATTCCCTTACCATTCTGGACACTGCCACCCCACCCCCACTCCCCCATCTCAGTATATTCTACCTTGCCCTTGTTTGTTGTAAAGATGACACTCGGGTCTAATTACAATATACCACAAGTAGTCTGATCAGGGCAGTGCAGTAAAACCTTACTCATCTATCTTATTTGTGACTTTATATTACTTTTACTAATTCGGTCCAAGGTTGCCTTACCTTTTTAGACCACCTTGACAGGTTGCTAACTGATATACTTGCAGTATTCTAAAATCCTGTAGTTTTATGTATATGCATGCACACACACACACACACACACACGCGCGCGCACTTTTGTGTCTGTATTTTTTTGTGTAACTAATTTGTTGAATCTGTCTAAGATTTCACTTGTATCACTGTTAAATATCATTTTCTTAGCTTTGGCCCACCATTCGTTCACCACCATTCACCCTGCTGAGGTGATTTTTTATTCCCAATTATTTTATGCATTTATTCTTTTGTTTTTTATCTTGTAGCTTTTATTATTGATCTGTCTTGGATTTTTTCTTTGCCATGAATGAATGAAAGAACAAAGGAAAGAACGAATGAAGAAGAATTTATTGAGCACTTACTGTGTCCAAAACACTGTCTTAGCATGGTGATACAAATAGATATAAATACAAATCTAAAATAGATACACAAAGATGCAAATAGAAATGCAAAACAAGTAGAAGCAGGACCTCCCCGAGGCTCCAGCTTCCACCTTCCCCAGCCCATGTAAAAAGGGGACTCTAAACAAACTTTGGAGCTGCAGAACCCACAAAATGACATAGAGAAGATAACCTCCCACTGAGGACAATCTGGCAGGCAGGCAGGAATTGGCCAGCACAGCACTCTGGGAGCCCAGCCCACCCCCATGCCCAAGGCTTTAGACCCAGGCTGGGCCCGACCAGCCCCTGGCCAGAGAGACTCCAGATCAGCAGCAGTTGTGGCCATTTCCAGATTTATCAACAGATAGATGCTAAGGACAAAGTGAGAGGTCAGTGCAGTCTGGACTTTGGGACCCAGTAAGTGGGAGTGCGTGTCTTTTGACCCCCCCAGAAGCCGCTGAGACTCAGGCACAGCCAACCAGTGACATGGGGCAGCTTCAGCTCCTGGCCTGCAGAGTGTAGGGGGACCAAGCACCAGTCTGAGGGGTAATCGCTCTTGCTTTAACCTGCTTGGATCTGGATTGCAGTCTAGGGTGGAGGTCCTGGGGTGTGTGTCCAGCTTGCCAGAGCATGTGCAGGCCTCAGAGAGGGCACCCAGCTAATACCTCCGGCAGCTGAGAAAACCCCAGCATTTGGGACGAAAGCTCCCCTGTCTGGTGGCAGAGTCCTACTGTGGCAAAAAGCCCAGGGGTCAAGTGACTGAGGGGCAACATGACCAGGCAAAGGAAACAAAGCAGACAGAAGATTCCAACATTAGACTCCTATTTTGGGGACAAAAAGGAGCAAAGCAGGGAACAGGAGGAAAACAGTGAAGTCAGAACTCCTGCACCAAAAGCTTCAAAGGAAAATACGAGCTGGTTACAGGCCATAGAGGACCTTAAGAAGCAGATAAGAGAAATGGAGGACAAATTGGGAAGAGAAATGAGAACGATGCAAGAAAATTATGAAATGAGAGTCAACAGCCTAACTGAGGAAAATCACACCTTAAAAAACAGGCTAACTCAAATGGCAAAAGAGGCTCAAAAAGGCAATGAGAAGAAGAATGCCTTAAAAAGCTGAATTTACCAGATGGAAAAAGAATCTCAAAAGCTCAATGAGGAGAATCATTGCTTCAGAATTAGATTGGAGCAAATGGAAGCTAATGACTTGATGAGAAATCAAGATGCTGTTAAACAGATCCAAACAAATGAAAGAATAGAAGGCAAGGTGAAATATCTCATGGAAAAAACCACTGACCTGGAAAATAGATCCAGGAGAGCTAATTTAAAATTTATTGGACTACCTGAAAGCTATGATCAAAGTAAGAACCTAGAAATCATCCTCCAGGAAGTTCTCAAAGAAAACTGCCCTGATATTTTAGAACCAGAGGGCAAAATAGAGGTTGAAAGAATCCACTGATCACCTCCTGAAAAAGATACCAAAAACAAAACTCCTAGGAATATTATAGCCAGGTTCCGGAATTCCCAGATTAAGGAGAGAATATTATAAGCAGCCAGGAAAAAACAATTTGAATATTGTGGAAACGCAATCAGGATAACCCAGGATCTGGCAGCTTCTACACTGAGGGATCGAAGGGCTTGGAATATGATATTCCAGAGGGTAAAGGAGCTGGGATTAAAACCAAGAGTCACCTACCCAGCAAAACTGAGTATCATGTTTCAGGGGAAAATGTGGTCATTCAGTGGAATAGGGGACTTTCAAGCATTCTTGCTGAAAAAGCCAGAGTTGAATAGAAAATTTGACATTCAGATACAAAAAGCAAGAGAAGCATGAGAAGGTAAACAGGGAAAAGAAATCATAATGAACTTATCAAAGTTGAACTATTAACATTCCTACATGGAAAAACAGTAATTGTAACTTATGAAACCTTTCTCAGTACTTGAAGAGAATAGAAATACATATATATGTCTATATATGAGGGTATATGGGCATATGAATACATATGTGAATGTGTGTATATATGTTTACAGGTATACATAGATAGAGGGCACAGGACCATATTAACAGGAAAGGGATAATAAAGGTGAAATTAAGAGGTGAGAGAGAAATATAATGAGAGGAGATAGGGAGAGACAGAATGGGGTAAACTATCTCATATAGAAGAGGCAAGGGAAAATGGTTGCAATGGAGGGGAAGAATAGGAAGGCAAAAGGGAATGGGTCAACCTTATTCCCATTGAATTTGGCTTGAGGAGGGAATGAAATACACACTAAATAGGGTATCTCACCCTACAGGAGAGTAGGGGGGAAGGGGATGAGAGGGGGAATGATGGAAGGGAGGGCAGGCTAGGGGGAGGGAAGTTGGAAGCAAGCACTTTTGAAAAGGGACAGGATCAAAGTAGACAATAGAACAAGTGGGAGGTGGGATAGGAGGGAGGGAAATATAGTCAGTCTTTTATAATATATCTACTATGTTATTGTTTTGCATTAGCCACACATGTACAACCTATACTGAACTGCTTATCTTCCTAGTAAGGGTGGGGGTACAAGGGAGGAAGGGAATGAATCTGGAATTCAAAGTTTTAAAATCAAATGTTTAAATATATATACATATATTTATATATATACTATTATTAATACTATTTTATATGTAATTGGATAATAAGATATTCAGGCACTGGGGCATAGAGAGCCCCTGGAAAAGTCAAAAGGGTTATGGGAGAGAGCAGATTGGAAGAGAAGATATCCTGTGGGACTGCTATTTTGGGGCAGTGGGTAGGGGAAAAACGGGGAGAAAATTTGTAACTGAAAATCTGGCAGAAATGAATGATGTAAATCAGAATTTAATAAAGCATTTGAAAGAAAAAAGAAAAAGAAAAAAAGAAGAAACACACACACAAAAGAAATGCAAAACAATCCCAGTTCTCAAGGAGCTCATATTGCAATAATAGGAGACAATACATAAAGGAGTTTCCAGCTACAAGTCACCTGGAAAGACCCTCCTGATCCTTAGGGTGCAGCAGCAGAGCAGATGCTTAACACATCTTTTTAGTGTGCCTTTCCCACTGATCAAACTATGTCTGTTTCTGTTGCTAGACCTTTTGACAGTGCTAAGGACTTAGGTGGCAAGGTCTTTCTTTTCTGGGCCTTCTCTCGCTGTGACTGCAGAAGGCAGCATGGGTTCTAGCACCAGATTCACCAGGTGGTAGCTAGATCATTTCTGTGCTTTTATCCAAGTAAATTATAAAATGTTTGAGAAAGCAGTGTTGAGGACCAGTTTGACACTAATCCATTGGTCTTCCTGCTCTTTGGGGTCAGTGATTCAATGACTTTGGAATCCATTTGCCTATATGATCATATAGGCTATGTCTCTCTTCATTCCCACAAGGATTCCTTCTTCAAATGCTGTTCTCTACTGTATCCATGACAAATCCTTTGAACTATTATTCTAGTAATCATGTGAAAAAAGGAAATGTGGTTAGTCTGGCAAAAGAAATACAAGCTATTCACAGTTATTCACACTAATGATTATTGGCACAGACAATCAAAAGCTGTCAGTAATCTGCCCCACATGGCCATAGCCTTACTCATTGCAACAAAAACCCAACACAGCTGAGTGTCAAGGAATGATGCCTAATGTTTGTGGACAATACACAATGTGAATAAACACACTGATCTTTAGAAACTAATGGGACCAAGATACAACAAGTCAGACAGTGAAACAATCAGTGACCTTCCCCATCCAAGGGAAGATACAGCCTACTTTATAAAATATATGCTACCTTTAGATAAAGCCTAACAAATCATAGCTTTATAGCAAGATTATCCTAATTCATCAGCTAATTAAGTGGATATAAAATAGCAATCTACCAAAAAAATTCTCCGTCTTGAGGTTCCTTATGTAAGTTGATCTCTTGCTCACAATATTTCTTTTTTTTTTTAATTTTCTCCCTATTAGGTTGTAAGCTCCTTGAGGACAGGCTGGGTTGTTTTTCATCCCTGCATCTCCATGGACTAGCACAGCACCTTATACACAATAGACATTTAATAAATGTATGTTGGATGTGTCAAACTAAACTGAATGCTGATCGAGTTTCTCCTCATACCAGTGTAAGGCGTAAGTCCCTCATTCCCCCGCAAGAGGGTAATAGCAGAAATACTTGCAAATTCCATGTTCATGGAGAGGCCTGGTTCCTTGCCCTGTTAAAAATGTGTGTTACACCTCATTCAGAAACATCTATTTCAAGTTTTATAAGGAGCAAAGCCTGCACTGACACCGTCTGTTGATGCCTCATCACAGTGTGCAGCAGAGTCTGGATCCTCAAAGGTTCTCATCAGAAGAATGTAGTCTTTGGCAGGTCTCAAGGACTGGTGGTATCTTCTGACTAAGGTCTGATCACCACAGCTAAGTACAGGGAGGTTTATCACCAACCGTTCTTAGACCACAAAACACTTTAACCCATGAACCAAAGAAAGACTGAAAGTTTCTCTTAGTCCTGTGGGGGTGCCCTCCCACTTAAGTAATGATAATGTTAAGAGTACAAGAGAAGAGGCTAGATGATGTGAAGTCATGCAGAGTTGTTGTCGATCATTACGTCTAACTCTCCATGACCCTATTTGGGTTTTTTTTAGCATAGATACTGGAGTGGTTTGCCATTTTCTTCTCCAGCTAATTTTACAGATGAAGAAACTGAGGCAAACAGGGTTAAGTGACTTGGCCAGGGTCATACAGCTAGTAATATATTCAGGAAGATGAGTCTTCCTGAGTTCAGACCCAGCACTCTGCCACCTAGTTGCCCCATACAGAGTTTAGCTCCTCTGTAAACATTAATTTCATAGTTAATATGCAATATATCTGACTTTTGTGCCATGACTGAGGGATTAACTGAACCATACCAAATGACATTCTTGCTATAAATGAAAGAGAATGTAAGGAAATTGTAGCCAGATGGAAATATGGCTCCATGGTTCACTTTGGAAGGGCAACTAAAGGAGCTGATTTCTTTATGTACCCTAAAGAAATAAGAAATATCATTTCATTGGACACTGAATCATCTAATCTTGCAGTGCTCCTCACAAGCAAAGTAAAATGACTCATGAGGATAAAACTATGGCCTATGCATCAATGTCTGTTCTGTTAGACAGGAGGAAGAGGTAAGGAAAGTCTATAAAGAACTTAACAAGGTCCTTGAAACAAAGTCAACTTAGGTTAACAGATGCCTGGACTATTCCAATAGCCTTCTGGTTTGTTTCCCTATTTTACCTCTCTTCAATCCAATCCATCTTCTATTCAGCTACCAAAATGATTTTCATAAAATGAAAGCCTATGTCACACACACAAAGACATACACACACACAGACACACACACTCACACACACACCCTTAATAAACTTCAGTAGCTCCCTATTGCCCCCAGGATCACATATAAAATGCTTTGCTTGGCACTGAAAGTACTTCACAACTTCCCCATCCTTCCAGTCCTCTTACATTTTTATAATCGAGCTACTTTGGATGATTTGTTATTCCTTGCCAAAATTCTGTCTCCTGACTGTGCATTTGCACAGTCTGTCTCCTTTGGTCTGAGATGCCATCTTCATCTTTGCCTTCTTAATTTCTTTGCCTCGTTCAAGCTAAAACCCCATAGTCTTGGGGTGGCTAGGTGGCGACACAATTACTAGCCATGTGACTTTGGGCAAGTCACTTAACCCCAATTGCCCTCCAAAAAAATAAACAAAAAACAAATCCATAGTCTGCAAATGGCCTTTCCCCCTCTCTCCCTAACCTTAATGTTTGCTTTCATCTGATATTTCTGCTATTTGCATTGGATTAATCTAGAATGTATGTAGCTATTTGCATGCTGTTTCTTCTATTAGAATATGAGTTTCTTGAGGGCAGGAGCTCATTTGTTTTTTCTTTATATCTCCAGTGCTTAGCACGGGGCTTGGCACATAATAAATGTGTTCACTTACTGAGATAACCCAACCAGGTCAGTGTAAAGGTAGTAAAAGGGAACATAGTGAAAAAAAAAGATGGAAAAAATAGGCCAGCATTAAGAAATGATAGCAAGTCAGTCTTGTAAGAGTCAAGTCAGATTTTTTTTTTCTCAGAAGAAGCCTTATATAGGAAGGAGCCTTCTGAGGAGTATTTATGTCTATCTTTCCATCCATCCATCCCTCTCTTCTCTCTCTCTATCAACCTACCTAGATAGTACAGTGGATGACTGGTCCTGAAGTCAGGAAGCCCTGAGTTCAAGTCTAACCTCAAACACTTATTAGCTGTGTGACCCTGGACAAGTCACTTAATTTCTAATTCTCTCATTTTCCTCAACTGTAAAATGGTATAATAACAGCACCTACCTCCCAAGGTTGTTGTGAGAATCAAAAGAGATAATATTTGCAAAGCCCTTAGTACTGTAAATGCTTATTCCCTCCCTCTGTCTATATATGTATGTATGTATCTATCTATCCGTTTGTCTGTCTATCTCCGTCTTTCTATGTCTATCTCTATGTATCTGTCTCTATATAGCTACCTCTTTATATTTGTCTATCTATCTCTGTCTTACTGTCTCTGGCTCTCCTCTCTCCCATCCTCCCCTCCCTTCTTGCTCCTTTCTCTCTCTCTCTCTCTCTCCCTGTCTCCTTGTCTCCTATTTTCTTTAAGAATATGGAAGGCGCTAAACATGGTGAATGCTAAACACTTTAATTGATAAAATCCTAAATGAGAGAAAGAAACTTGGAACTAATATGGTAGTCATTTCTGAATCACCAATTTGTGCTCAATCAGACACCTGACTTGGAGACATGTGAAATTACATCAGCTCTAACTTGACCTATTCAAGCAAGCTAATGATATTGCAAACTAACAAAAGAATAAAGGAAAAGACATTAACACAGACAATTACTATTTC
Organism: Petaurus breviceps papuanus; assembly: GCF_028583685.1. Taxonomy (NCBI): domain Eukaryota; kingdom Metazoa; phylum Chordata; class Mammalia; order Diprotodontia; family Petauridae; genus Petaurus; species Petaurus breviceps. The sequence goes on along the minus strand of NW_027185810.1, from coordinate 8,689,956 downwards.
CTACAGAAGTTTAAGGTGAGTGTATCAGAAGAGTCCCTCTGATCAATTCAAGGAGTTCCTCAGTCTTTCTTGATGAGAATATAGGGTGTGGATCTTTGTTTGGAGGCATCTGACAAATACCCTCTCATGTATTGTAGGCCTACAAACCAGGACCTTGCAAAGATGGATTGTAATTTGACCTTTTGGATTGATTATTTGCTTTGATGAAATCACAGGTCCATTGATGTAGTGAAATATGGAAATGGATGAAAGGGATGAATCCTTTTTTTTTTCAAAATTCACTTTTGTTTTATTTTCAAATCTATGTCCTCTCCATTCTATATCTCCATATTCCCCTTCGCCTCAACTTTGAAAAAGCAAGAAAAATGAAGTCCAGCATAAACATAGTCAAGCAAAAAAAATTTCCAGTATTGGCCATGTAAAAAAAAAGTGCCTCAGAGTGCATTCTGAATCCATTATATGCATGTCTGGAGATGATTAGCATGCTTTCATCATGAGTCCTGTGACACTGTGGTTGGTTTCTGTTTTAATCAGAGTTCTTAAGTCTTTCAAAGTTGTCTTTACAATATTTCTATTATTGTATACATTATTTTCCTGATTCTGTTCACTTTGCTCTATATCAATTCACTTAAGTCTTTCTAGGTTTATCTGAAACCATTCCCTTTATCATTTATTACAGCACAATATTATTCCATTATATTTATGTACCCTGACTTGTTCAGCCATTCCACAATTTGTGGTTTTGTTTCTAGTTCTTTGCTACCACAAAAATAGTTGCTATAAATATTTTCACACATATGGGTTCTTCTCTTACTTTGATCTCCTTGTGGTATAGACCCATTAGCAGTATCACTGGGTCAAAGTCTACACACAATTTAATTACTTTGGGGGCATAGTTCTGAATGACTTGTCCAGTTTGCAGTTCTATCACTAGGACATTAATATATCTGCTTTCCAACAGACCCTGTAGCATTTGTCGTTTTCCATTTTTTGTCAGTTTTACCAATTTGAAGTGTGTGAGGTGGGACTCTAGTCACTTAATATATGTTTCTCCAATTGTGATTTGAAGCATTTCTATATGGCTGTTGTTAACTCAGATTTCTCCCTCTGAAAACTGTTTATTCATATACTTTGATCATTGGAGAATAGCTCTTCTTCTTATACATTTCAATCAGTTTCCTATACATCCTAGAAATGAGACCTTTATCAGAAAAACTTGCTGCAAAGATTTTCCCCCAATTTTCTGCATTTCTTATTAATTTTATCTGAATTGACTTTCCCTACCACAAACTTTAAATTTTATATAATTGAAACTGCTATTTTAACTCATATGGACCTCTTTATCTCTTGTTTCATCATAAAATCTCCTTTATCCATAAATCTAGTAGGTATTTTCTTCTATGCTCCTCTAATTTGTTTATTATATAATTTTTTTTTAAGCAATTGGGGTTAAGTAACTTGCTCAAGGTTACACGGCCAGGTGTTTCTGGGTGTGTGCTAAGTGTCTGAGCCTGGATTCAATCCCAGGTCATCCTGACTCTGGGGCTCGTGCTCTTACTCACTGTGCTACCTGTCCGCCCCTATTATATCATTCTTAAAGTCTAAATGACAAACTCAGATTTGTAGCTTGTCTTGGTATATGATATGAAGTTTTAGTCTAAATCTAATTTCTGCTTTTTAGTTCTCTTAACAGTTTTTGTAAAATACAACAACAACAAAAATAACAAGTTCATGCCCCAATAGCTGGCATCCTGAGGTTTATCAAACACTAGGCTGCTGGTCTTGTTTGCTTTTGTGTATTGTGTACCCAGTCTCTTCCATTGATCAATCTCTCTATTTCTTAACCAGTGTCATCTTTTTTATGATTATGTCATTGTATTATATTTTAAGATCAGGTATGGATAGACTATGTTTTTTAATTAATTTTATTGACCTTTTTTTCTTCCAGATGAATTTTATTTTTCTCTATAAAGTAATATTTTGATAGTTTAATTGTTATGACACTGAATTAGTAAATTAATCTAGGTAGTAGTATTTTTATTATGTTGATTTGGCTTACTCATTAGCAACAAGTATTTCTTGATAATACTAATAGTAATAACAATCACTATTTGTAATATGATTAAGAATTTATATTTTTCAGAGCTCTGTCTTTACTTAAAGAGTGCTTTGTAATTGTGTTCATATAGTTCCTATAGTTCCAAGTGTGTTTTGGTGGTTACTCTCCCAACATTTTATTCTATTTGTGGTGGTTTTAAATGGAATTTCTTTTTCTGCCTGTTGGATGTTATTGATAATATATAGAAATGTTGCTTTGTGAATTCATTACATATCCTACAACTTTGCTCAAGTTTTGATTTTTTGTTTTGATTAACTTTTTGTTGACTCTCTGGGGTTCTCTAAATAAACCATCATATTTTCTGTCAAGTGATAATTTTGTTTCCATTTTGCCTATGCTTACTGCCTCAGTTTTTTTTTTCTTGTCATACTTCTATACCTAGCATTAATAGCACCATACTAAATAGTAATGGGATAATGGACATCTTTGCTTTACTGCTGTTCTAAATGGAAAGATCTCTGGCTTATTCCCATTACAGATAACATTGGTTCTTGGTTTTAAATAGATTCCACCCGTCATGGTAAGGAAAGTTCCATTTGCTCATATGATTTCTAGGTTTTTTTCATAAATATGAATGTGTTTTGTCATAAAATGCTTTTCTGTTTCTATTCATATAATCATATACTTTTATTGTTTTTGTCATTAATGTGTTTCTAGTTTTCCTGATATTGAACTAGCCCCTACATTCCTAGTATAAATATAGCATGATTATAATATATAATCTTTGAATGAAATAAATCCTTCATTGCCTTATCTCGAATGAATCAGACTAAGGCTGTATAGAAAGGAATGCTGTTTATATACCAGAAGTCACACATTCATGGCTAGGGCTGTGTCTACACTTCCAAAACTGCCACTGATTTGGGTGATTCAGCTTTTTAAAAAAAATATTAGATCTTTGATCTCATTGATTTGGAAGCTTCCTGAAGTGATGAAGATTATAACCCATTTGTGTGTATATGTCTATATATAATATGTATATGTATGTGGGTGTGGGTGTGCATATATGTATATTTGTATGTGCATGTATACATATGCACATATACATACATATACACACACATATATAAATGGTTGCTGTTCAGCAACAAAGGGAAGCTAAGTGGTGCAGTGGTTAGAGCATTGGAGTCAGGAAAACTATCTTTATGAGTTCAATAGTAAGATTTCAATAGGAGAGGGTGTATATGTATGTGTGTGCTTATGTGTGTATTCATATGTCTAAATATATATGTATGTGAGTGTGGAGAGAGAAAGAGAGAGACAGAGAGAAACAGAGAGACAGAGAAAGAGAGAGAGACAGAGAGAGAGAGAAAGAGAGAGACAGAGAGAGATCATGGCAGAGGAGATATAGAAAACTGGCCTTAAAGTCATAAAGACTTGGGTTCAAGTTCTCCCTCTGACACATACTGGCTGTAGTAGGTCTCTTGGCCAGAAGTCGTTATAAAATCTATATTAGTAGAAGCTTTCTCACTAGAACATCCCTCTACTGATGAAATCCCAGGGCTGTCTCTGCCACAAAAAAAAAAAAAAAAAAAACACATTTGTAATAAATATGGAGAGAGCACAAAGCAGTAAAGAGCTTTTACAATACAAAACTCTCCATAAATTCAACTGATTTTTTTTCAGCTTCAGATGAAAACAGCTGGAACAAGAAAACCATCTTTGCTGACTAGCAAATCCTAACCAAAATGATTAAATTGTTAAATTGTCCCTAGTGACCACAAAGAAGAAAAAAAAACAACAGATGAAAGAAAATGTTGAGTACCAACCAGGCTCTCAGGAAGAAAACCTCTCATGAATGCAGCAAAGTGGCAAAAGACCTACAGAGGACACACACCCACAATTGCTCCCACGGGTCCTTGAGCATAGGACAAGATTTCCCAGACTCTTTTTCCAGGTCAGGCTGAAATCCTAATCACTTACATCGACATAGGGCTTTAGAGCAGTGGTGTCAAACTCAAATAGAAAAGGATTGTAGGCAGCATATTGATTGAGAAAACCACAAATTAGCATCATCTGTGTTGTATTATTTTTTTATTTATCTTGTTAAACATTTCCCAATTCCATTTTAATCTGGCTACAACTCACTGAGTTTGCCAGCAGTTTGAAGTCTCTGCTTTGCTGTCTGTCAAATACTCAACACATTATCTTTTTTTGAACCACATAACAACCCTGTAAAGTAAGGACTTCAGGAAATCTTATCCCCATTTTATGGAGGAGGAAATTGTGGCTATTATTTATACAGTTAGAAGGCACCTTTGGATCACAGGCATACCTGTTCCAAGGATTCTAGGACACATCTAAATGTCTCGAGACACATTGGTAATTTGTGTCTCATTTTTAGAGTTCATATTTTTTAAGAAAAAAAATAGTCAACAACTTTTAAAAATTAAGTTTAGTTCTAAGTTTTAGTTTCTTTGGTTTGTTTGATGAATAAAAATAGTTGCCTTTTATTAAGCATTCAACAAATGTTTACCTTAAAAATAGTTCCCTGAGTGCACACCCTAAAGAAATGTGCTCTGCATGACTATTGCTTTCGGAAAGGTTGTCCTGACTTCAAATTCAGCTTTCTATCCACTGTCTAATACTGCCTGCTTCCACACCATAGGAGTATTTCATCTTCAACCTCAAAACTGTACAAAATGTTACAAACACTAGAACCAAAGGCCTTGAACCAATGCTTTGGCCAGATGACCTTGAGTTTCTTGCTGAAGGAATAGAACTTTATTTCTGTTTCTTTGCTTTTTGGGGGGAGGGGAGGGTGGTGTTACTTCTGAGGACTTGGATTAGGAGATATATCCCATCAACTTATCACAGTACATATGCATTACGAAGGCAGAAATAACTCAATGCATTATATTAAACAAGACATTAAATCCATCATTCTCCTTGACCTTTCTGCCTGCTATTCCTCTCAACAGCTAGAAGATATTTGTGAAGCTTGGCATAAGATTCACTTCGCTGTTGTGTTGGTGTTTGCAGATTGTCCATCTGCTCTTCTAATGTAGTAGGCTCATTTTAGAGGAACATTTGTAAAGCTTTACTATTTTAGGCCATTCCAGGATTGACATAAGGATTCTGGTGTCCATTATCAGCAGAGGGATGTACATCAGTTTTAGGATGTCATGTTAACATGGGTAGCCTGGTCATATTCTGTCTTATACATCATAGCTTGATGGTAGATTTTTGAGCCCTCTGTAGTTTCTGAAAGGGAAAGGGGGAAGGGGAAGGATGTGACAAGGGAATCTAGAGCACAGAACACAAATGACAGTGAGAGATAGACAGTATGCAATATCCTAGAGGGAAATTGCATGTGGTCTTAAAATTGTTCTCTTTTGTACCCAAGGTAGACATAATGGCAGATAGTGTATTTTTTTTTAGAAAAAAAAAATTGGTCATTAACTTTTAAAAATTAAGGATGATTTCATATTTATAGTGGTAGACACTCTTATGGCAATGGTTTACTTCATTCCTTGTGCCAACTCCCCCAAAGAGCCTGAGAGTATTCCATTATCTCTCTCTCTCTCTCTTAAAATATTTTACTTTTTATTATGAGCTTGGTAATCATCAACAAACATAAACATTTCAATATACAAAAAAAATTCTGCATAAGAAAGCGTTCAAAATAGTATTAGACCAATATTTTACACTATATACCACAATAAACTCAAAAAGAATATATGACCTAAACATAAAAATGAATACAAAAATTAGAGAAGAGAAGGAAGCATCTTTCACAGTCATGACTAAAGGGAGAATTCTTACCAAAACAGTGGATAGAGGTGATCATAAAAGATAAAGTAGCAATTTCAAATATATAAAATTGGGGGAGAAAATGACATAAGGGTAAATGGACTTTACACATGCCCAAATGTTTAATGATGTAAATAGTAAAATTAGAGTTGGAGACACCCATACAAGAGGGGGCAGAGGCCTGCTTCTGAGAGAAGACATCTTTTTCTTCCTATGTGGATAGAAGTAGACTCTTTCCATTGGCTGCATCTTTAAAACTAAGAGACTGGGCTAGTCTCACCTTCCCTTTCTGGTATCATCCAGGGAATGAAGGTCCTTTTCACCCACAGAAACAGTATCATGAATTAAGCTGGGCAAGGGAAAGCCTATGTCTCCCCCATACTCCCTGTTGGGCTCTGTGGCCCTTAGAATAAGATTTGGGTTTTTGGTCTGTTGTGTTTGTCCTTTTCAGTTCTGGGTGCAGATAATGGAGTTCCCAGAGCTAGGAACTCCAGCCATGGTGACCTTAAAGGCAGTATTCTATGCTGGGGGTTGCTACAAGTTCAGCAAGGAAGTCCTGAGAAGCTGGGGTGCTATAAAAAAATTCCAGAGGATTTTTGAACTTGGACCATGATGTAGGATCTGAGTTAGGCTGTGAACCTAATTGCCCTCCTTTCACCAGAGAATGAGGTAGTAGAGTGGAATCATGCCCTCTAGATATTGGAGGGTGGGGGCAGATATCTATATGTTTGTTCTTACCAGACTTTTGAAGTAAAAGTTTCTATCTTTGTAAAATCTACTCTGATTGTTAAGGGTTTTAAAAGAAACTGGAATAAAAATTGAGAGAACGTAATCAATGTGGGCATGAGCCAATGGCGGAAAAACTAGACAACACCAACTCCTCTTGAATCCTGGGGAGGGGTGAAACATAATGTAACTGATATTTAGGTAGTGGAAGTCAAGGAACTCACACAAAGTAAATTAACTTAGAATTAGAAGAAAAACAACTGAGAAAAAAATTTCACTGAAACTTTCTCTGATAAGTATCTAATATCCAAAATTAATAAATTGATAAAGTATAAAGGAACAAAAGCCATTTTCAATTAGGTATGCTATTTTAAAATCTTGAATCCATATCATCTCTCATTCCAACTCACATCAAATTAAGGTTCCCGAATTTGTGTCATAGTTTTGGCCTGCTCACCCTCCAGGTCAAGGTCATTTCTATTATTTATTTCTGATAGAAGGTAAACACATCAAGAGTGAGCGACTTACAGATAGAGCTCTTTATCTAGGTAGATATCTATATAGCTTTCTATAATTCTATATATAGAAAAACAGATTTCTCCTTCTATATATTATATTACATTATATCACATATCACATTGTATATCATATTAATTGTATCATGTTATATTACATTTTATGAGAGAGGAACAGAGAGAGGAGGGAGACAGGAGAGAGAATGAGAGAGAGAGAGAGAGAGAGAGAGAGAGAAAAGAAAGAGTCTAGAAGAAACAGAAAAGACTTACAGAAGTTAAGACACGAACTGAGTTTTGAAGGATGTTGGGAAAAGTAGGAGGTGGAAGCAAGGAGAGAGAATATTCCAATAAAGGGGGGATAGCCAATAAAAAGACACAGATGTAGGAGTGTCGTATGTGAGGAATAGCGAGGAGTCCAATGAAGTTGAATCATAGACTGTGTTGTGGGAGGTAAAGTATAAGAAGACTGGGAAAGTAAGAGGAGCCCATGGTGTGAAGAGCTTTTAGTTCTAAACAGAGGATGCCATATTTGATCTCACATGCAATAGAGAATCACTGGAGTTTACTGAATAGAAGGAGGCATGGGCAAATTCAAGCTTTAATAAATCCATTTTGGCAGTTGGGTAGAGGATGGATTGGATAGGCAAGAGGCCTGAGGTAAGGTAAACAACCTGAACTCTATTGCAATAGTTCAGGCCAGAGGTAATAAAAGCCTGAACCAATGTGGTAGCTGTATGCATAGAGAACAGGCATGCATACAACATATTAAGAAGATAAAAATGACAAGATTTAGCAATGGATTAGATATGTGAAGTGAGAGAGTAAAGAGTTAAGGGATGACATTGAGCCTAAGTGAGCCTAAGCGACTGACTTGAGACCTAAGATTGTGGTACCTTTGACAATAATAGGAAAATTCGGAAGAGGGGAGGATTTGGTGGGAAAAGATGAGATTTGTTTTGGATGTATTGAGTTCAAGATGTGTGTCTACAGCACACCGAGTTTCAAGATGTCCAAAAGCCAATTATGGGTTTGTGAAGAGAGACTGGAACTCAGAAGAAAATATGGCTATTTATGTATTGTATGTATGTATGTATGTATGTATGTATGGATGGATGGATGGATGGATCTATCTATCTATCTACCTACTTATCTATCAGCACACACATATGTGCATACACACCTATGACGATTCATCAGAGGAGACTGAGAAGGAGCAGTAAAAATAGTTAGGAGAGCTAAGAAACAGTGTTGTTAAAAAGCTTAGAGAGGAAATAGTAACCTGGAGATGATCAATAGTGTCAGATACTGCAGAGTGGTCAAGAAGAATTACGATTGAGAAAAACTCAACACAAACATTTATTTGGCAATCCATAGATTTCTTGAGAGTATTATAAAAGGTGGGGTTTGGAGACCATCCAGTGAATGGGACTGACTAGCACATGGCTAAGCTTAAAACTCACATGTATTCAGGAAACCACTGAGTGTAGGAAAATGTATGCACACTATTTGTCTATCTCAATTCCTGATCTGCCACATGGCACTGAACTCTTATAGCCTGAAATCGGAGCCTTGCATCATGCCAGTGCTCTTCTTGGATCTTTTAAGTTCCTTCTTTTGGTCCCATATTATTCAGACAACACTCTACCTCTGGTTATTTGTAATTAGTTGACCTGTTTAATAGTTCCTTATATTGTCTTCTTGCCTCTGACCTCCATCTGTACTTTCAATTCCCTTAATACCATTATTTATCCCCTATTTTAGCACTCCTTGAAGAGTAGATTGTTTACTTATTTCCATGGATTCCAACCCACTATGATCCTCACCAGACCCACAAGGGTGAGGAACCTGTGGCCTTGAGGCCACATGTGGCCCTCTAGGTCCTCAAGTGTGGCCCTTTGACTGAATCCAAACTGATTTGTTCTATGAAGTTTGGATTCAATTGAAAGCCACACTTGAAGACCTAGAGAGTCAAATGTGGCCTGGAGGCAACAGGTTCCCGACTCCTGAGCCTGCTCTGTGACCTCTCCAGACACCTGGCCATACAGTCCAGTTCAAGGGTTGATTTGTACCTTACAGTATATGAAGCGACTACATGGAAACCCAGGCGTCTAAACTTCTAATTTTGGGATCACTGGGGTGAGTGAAGATATTCTGGATAATTTGCTTTAACTTTTGCAGTTTTATTGTTAACAATATGTAATATTACTTTTAACTTTATTTATGTGTGCTGATATTTTTTTTTCTGAAAGTTATAGAAAAGAATGATAGAGAAATGACCAAGCTCTGTTTGGTTTCAACTCCATGGAACATGATGTCTCTCCTGGGATAAACTGATCACTTCTATTCTGAGCACCGTGCTGCCAACTCAGGCTCTGGATACTCAACACCTACCCACCTCCCTCAGCCTCCTGTCCTCTCCAATGGGAGGACTAGAGGGGAGAGCACTAAACTTTTCCCAAAGCTTTCCTTTATAAAGGACAGAAATTAAACTTTCAGTTCATTCTACTTTGTTGTTGTTCTTTTATTTTTTATTTTTTCATTAATTAATTAATTAGCTTTTAGTTTTCAACATTCACTTCTATAAAATTTTGAGTTCTAAATTTTCTTCCCCTCTCTCCTCTCACCCCTCCCCAAGACAGCATACAATCTGATATAGGTTCTACATGTGCATTCCCATTGAACATATTATTTTTTTACTTTAAGGCATTTAAAGCTGGAAAGGACATTAGAAGCTATGCAGTGCAAATACCCATCCCACAGCTAAGGAATTTCCTTGAGGTCCAGAGAGGTCAGTCATATGATCATAAAATTATAGACAGAGCTGGAGAGGATGCTAGCTGCTGTCTAGTCCAACTTCTCTTTCTACAGATAAGGCCCAGAGAGATCATAGATCATAGATATAGAGTCGTACAGCACTTTAATTACTATGTAGTTTTACACCTTATTTCAGAAATGAGGAAACTGAGGACCAGAAGAGTCACATAACTAATAAATTACAGAACTGATATTTGAACAATCTAGCATAGTAGTCATTCCACTTTCCACCTGAAATTATGCCTGATTTCAACTCCATGAAACAAGAAGCCCACCTTTCCATCAGGTACAATCTGATCTAATTTCCTGCCCCTGTCCCCAGTTTTCTAGCTTCCTTTTATGTGTTGTCTTCCCTTTTGGATTGTAAGTTTCTCTAGGGCAGAGACTTTTTTTTTCTTATTTGTATTCCCAGTCCTTAACACAGTAACTGGTACATAATAGCCACTTAATAAGTGTTTATTGAATTGAATATTGTATTCCACAATAGCAAAAAACATTGTAAGTTTAGAGCATGAGATGAAGCTCCTCTAAGCCAGATTATTCCAAAAACATTTGTAGATGAAAGTGCAAAGAAGATAATAAATAGACATGAAATGAAACAGATTTGCCAATGTTTCTATGGTGATTTATTTTCTATAATGATCATTAAGGATAGTGGAATCTCTACAATGGAAATTCCCCACCTCAATACCTACTGTATTATAGGATAAAGTGAAAATGTTACTTAATGATGTGAAATCAGGAAGAGTGACTGGTCCTGACCAAATACATACAGAAAAAGCTTTTGCTGAAGGGAACATAGTTTTGAAGGTATGCAAAGATCTATCTTCTAGATATATAAAATAAGGAAAGATTCCAAAAGAACAGAAAAGATGGTTGATAGCATTATCACACCCCCCAAGGTGAGAAGACATCAACAACTGCTATTCCATTTATCTACAAACCAAACTCTATAACTCTTTATTAGAATTGTCTATGCATAAATATGTCCTTGATGAAAATATGAGAAGGAAACAAGTGAGTTTTTTATAAATGATTTTCTATAGCAAATTATAGTCACACAATAGACTGAGGATAAGATTCCACTGTGTCTATTATTTATCCCTTTATCACTTATAGAATGCCCCAATCACTTACTTTGTTGAGCAAAATGTAGTTGAAAAATCCACCTTCCAACAAGTTGTCTTTCACGATGCCAAAAGAAGATCACAAGAGATTTCCTTGTTTGTTTTTTTTGCTTTCTGGAGGGGGGAGGGTAGGGCACTTGGGGTAAAGTGACTTGCCCAAGGTCACATGACTAACTTGTGTTAAGAGTCTGAGGCTGGATTTGAACTCAGGTCCTCCTGACTCCAGGGCCGGTGCTTTATTTACTGCACCACCTAGCCTCCCCAAGAGATTTTCTGATAGATATAAGTAAAGAGATAACTTTGTTCAGTGATCCTTTGAGCATTAACATTGAGTGAGATATGAAACAATATAAGTGAGGTGTGGTTTGGCAATGTCATGGAGAACTTTCTGGAAAAAAATTATAAATCAGGAGATGCTTTCTTACAGACAGTGAGATATTCTTATTCGGGGATGACATTGATTCTGCCTACATGAAGCCTCAGAACACTGAAGAAGCTCTTAATGTGGTCCATGAGCCTACCATTCTACATGGGAAAAAAACAAACAAATGGTTGATGAATGTATATTTACTAATTTAATTCAGTTCAGTTCAAAAAGCATTTATGATGCAGTTATTGCATTCAAGGCACTATATTAGATGCAGGGGTAAGATGAAACGAAAAGCAGTTCTGGTTTATATAGATTCCCAAAGTGGGTGATACCACCTGAGGGATACTGGAATGATCCAGGGAGATGATAGTAGCCTTGGGTACAATTGTGAAGCATTGAATAAAAATAAGGGGTCTGTGAAAACATAAGGAAAGAAAAGAAGATAACTTTGAAAAAACATTCTTATATATTTCATCTATTGTGTAACAGAGCTAAAGTCCTAATGGTCACATTATTTTCCAAATAAACACACAAAATGCAAGTTATAGCTGATCAGTGGTCAAGTCTGCTCATAAGCCTTAACAACCAAGTGTTGGCAGGTGAGCATGTCACACATTGTTGGGAAGTCCAGCATGCATCAGTAGGAATATGTGTATGCAATGAGTTGTTTACAATGTGATACTATATGGTTGCATGAGACAACATTGTATCATCAAAATTCCAATGCAGGAAAACCCTCACAAATTTACAATAAATTATTGTTTAAGATGTGTCATTTAAAAAATATTTTATATTTTTTTTGAAATGATGCAAGTTTAAAAAAGAAAACATTAAAGGCTTAAAGAAAGTAGATTTCCAGGGGAATGTTGAGTAATTTTTTTTTTGAAAAGGGGGCAGTACAGGGCGGCTAGGTGGCACAGTGAGTAAGAGTGCTGGCCCCAGAGTCGGGAGAACCCAGGATCGGTTCTGGCCTCAGATACTTAACACCCACACAAAATAACTGGCCATGTAACCTTGGGCAAGTTACTTAACCCCAATTGCTTAAAAAAAAAGAAAAGAAAAAGGGGTGGTAGGCCAAATAAGTTTAGGAATCTCTGGTATACATCATATACAAAGGTCATAAGAATTTTATACATCATAAGAAGCTCATATATCATGTACAAAGCGAAATACATACAACATAATTTAAGGAGGGGAAAAGGTCTAACAAGAGATGGTACTTGCATTGCATCCTGAGGGAAATTAAGGGTTCTAAAACTTAGAGGAATGAATATATTTGAGGAAAGGAAGACAGACTATGCAAAGGCCTGGAGATAGAGATGAAATGCCATGTCTGGGTAACAGGAAATAGTACAGTTTGGTTAGAATGTAGAGTGCATAGACGAAAAGAATTTGAAATGAATCCAGAGCCAGATTGTGGAAGGCTTGAATGTCAAGCTGAGGAACTCGTATTTTACATTAAAGACAATAGAGAATCACTAAAGAATCTTAGCCAGAGGAGTAATGTGATCAAACTTGTGCATTAGGAACATTATTTTAGCAGCTTTTTGAAAGATAGATTGAAGAGGAAAGAGACTAGAACCATGAAAATCAATTAGGGAGCCATCATAATACCAGACAAAAGGTAAAATAAAGGTCTAAAACAGGGTAATATAATTGTTAGTGGAAAGAAGGGGACAGATGTAAGAGACAATGGAGAAACAGAATTGACAAGACTTGAAAGCTGATTGGATATGTAAGATGAGGGCCATGAAGAGCTGAAGATGCCTCTGAGGCAGGATTAGAACAGAGCTGGGTAACAGAAAAGATGATGGTTCTTAGAAGAGAAACAGATGAAAGGAGATAATAATTGTAAAACACAGCATAGTGCCTGCTTGGCACATAGTTAGAACTCTATAAATGTTAGCTATTATTAGCTATAAAAGAGACGTGTTTGTTGGGATGGGTTCAGAAGGTGAGATAATGAGTTCTGTTTTGGACATGTTGAGTTTGAGATGCCTACAGGACATCCAGATGGAAATTTCCACCAAGTAATTGGTGGCATGTCCCTAGAGCTCAGGAGATAAAGGAAGACTAAATATACAGAATTTGGGGAATTTATAAAAGTGAATGAACTAAAGAATGAGGTAGAAGAGATAACCATAGGGTCTAGGACAAAGTCTTTGGGGACATCCACAGTAAAGGAATTGGATATAAATGACAAACCAGTAAAGGACTAGTCACAGGCAGGAGGAGAACTAAGAGAGATCAATATCACAAAACCTAGGGAGAACAGAATATCCAGAGGGAGTGGATGGTCAACATTCTAAAAAAACTGCAGAGAGGTCAGGAAGGATGAGACCTGAGAAAAGGCCATCATGTTTAGCAGTTTAGAAGTATATAAAGAGTGAAATGGGCAGAATCTGAAAAACAATTTAGTCTATAGCAATAATTCTATAAAAATGAACGATTTTGAAGATATATAAACTGTTGTCACAGTTTGGAAAATGTGTATTCTCACTCACGTTGGGGTTTCTATTGTTTATTTTTTGTGTAGTTTTAGCATAAATGGTTATACTAACTCCTTTCCTTTTGTTTAATTTCACTGAGGAATTTTTTTTCTTATTACCTTTACATTAAATAATTCCAGTTTTCCAAATTCCCAATTTATACGCCTTTATTTTTTTTTCTCTTTGTTCTTTAGTTGTTTGTACTAAAGCAGAAAAAGTATTCTGAAATTTCACAAACTATGTTGAGTTAATTGTCTACTAGAAACGTACCATATACAGTGCTCAAGATAATGGACAAAGGAAAATTAATGGAGGAGCAATCAAATATGAAAAAGCTAAGAAGACACAGTAAAGGATAATCAGTTAGATCAAGGTTGGAGGCAAAGTACCACAAGGTAAAACTTTAAAGTAGATGTTTGCAGAATCCTTCTCCTCCCATCCAGAATTAATTATCATGTGCCCCATTTCCTCTGGATTTTGGTTGAGTAGATACTCAACCAAAGTCAGGAGATACCTTGTCATTGTTTAATGGTGGCTTAATGCTATCCCTCTCAGATAAAAAGTTGTATTTTAATAACTACCCAAAGGAATAGCTAAAATGGCCAGGCAATGAGAGAAATAGGATGGGATTGGGTTAGCTCAACTGAAATGGAGAGTGTACATATGGAGACATGAGGTTGCTTAGATCATTAAAATATATTCAGGTGCTGAGGAAGGGTAGGGATGGAATTGACAAAGCGTAACCCACTCTTAAAAGGTCTTGAGGACTGACCTGAAGGTCTTTTAGAAGGTCAAGGTATTGTCACTGTGGAGAGTGTTTTATAGATAAAATAGATTATTTCAATTCTACAAGCATTTATTAAGACTACTATAAACAAGGCACTATACTGTTCCTGACCCTACAAAGAAGAAATATATATATATACTCACAGTTCACATCATAGCTAACATTAATGTAATTAATATAATGCTTCAAGATTTGTAAGGTTCTTTACATGTTATCTCCTTTGGTCCTCACAGCAACCCTGGGAGGTTGGGGCTATAGTCATCCCCTTCTATATATGAGGAAACCAAGGCAAGCTGAATTTAAATGATTTGCTTAGTGTCATATAGTTAATAAGGGTATGAGGATGGATTTTTAACTTAGATCTTCAAATACAGCATCACTGAATCCACCATGTTCCTTAGCTGTTCTCCAGCTTTTACTTTCTATTTGAAGTATATATTCTTTAAACATAATGAGCCCATGTGCCCTTTGAGCTAGATCCTGGATCCTAGATTTTTAGTTGGGAGGTACTTTAGAGAACATCTTAGTCCAATCTTCTTATTTTACAGATGAGGAAACTAAGACTCAGAGAGTTTACATGAATTGTCCGAAGTCAAAGCAAACATGAGATGTAATGCTAGATCTTCTGAATCCCTAGTGTTCAGTAACCCTAGTTTATTTTTTCCTCTACTCATCCCTGACTGTGGTTTTCCTGGCTTGAGCAAAAGGTATGGAAAAGGCTATTGATTTATCTTCAAATGATCTAGAGATTTTCCCACTTTGGTGGAAAATACTTACAGAGGATCTCTTACGATTGTTGCTTTTAAAAATTGTTCAAAGGCTAGGTGGCACAGTGAATAGAGCACCATCTCTGGAGTCAGGAGGACTTAAGTTCAAATTTGGCGTCAGACACAACACAAAAAAAACTAGCCATGTGACCTTGGGCAAGTCACTTAACCCCAATTGCCCTCCAGAAAGCAAAAAAAAAAATTGTTCAAAGGATGAGATCTGAAAGGATCTTTAGAGATTATAAAACCCATGACTTTTCATTTTAAAGATGAGGAAGCTAAGATTCAGAAAGGTTAAGTGACCTCCCTAGCATCACACAGGATAATTAGGAGCAGAGCTGGGATACTCCTGTCCTTGCATTCCAAAGATATACTTTTATGTTGAGACAGCAAGGCATGATGAAAAAGCCCTGGACTTGAGGGTTGCAAAGATTTCAGCTGGAATTCCATCCCTAACCCTGACTGTGGAACCACTGAAAAGTCACTTGTAGTCTCTCTTCCTCAGTTTCTTCAGCTGTAAAATGGGAATGATAGTACCTAAGTCCTTGTTGTGGGGAGCAAAACTGACAATGTATACAAAGCACTTTGCCATCTTTAAAATCCCATTTAAATGCTAGCTAAAATTATTATTCTTTATTTTTTTTTTTGCAGAGGGGGGAGGGCAGGGCAATTGGGGTTAAGTGACTTGCCCAAGGTCACAGGGCTAGTTTTGTGTTGTGTCGAGGTCACACTTGAACTCGGGTCCTCCTGACTCCAGGGCCAGTACTCTATTCACTGCACTACCAAGCTTCCCCAAATTGTTATTCTTTTTTACAGTGCCTGTGTGCTTTGAGAGTTAGTTGAGAAAGAAAAGAAAATGGACCAGAGATAAGAAAAGTTTTTCTTATGTTCTTGACATCCAGAAAAAGAATTATGGAGTCTGAATGCAGAACGAAGTATACTCTGCTCTTTTCATTTGTTTGTTTCTTCTTTCTCATGGTTCCTCCCATTGGTTCTAATTCTTTTTTACAACATGACTAATGTGAAAATATATTTAATATGAATGCATATGTAATGCCTTTTGCAGATTGCATGCTGTCTTGGAAAGGGGAGGGAAAGGGAGAAAATTTAGAACTCAAAATCTTATGGAAGTGAATGTTGAAAACTAAAAATAAATAAATATTTTTTTTTAAAAAAGAAAACAGTTTTTATTATACTCTGAATAATGGGTGTATGTATACACATATCTGTGTGTGTATAAATATAAATAAGGACAGTATTTCTAACTTCTTTAAATGGGATGAGAAGACATAAATATTAAAATTAAGAGCCAGTTTGTCCTTTGAGTTTATCTAGTACAATCCTCTCATTTTACAGATGAGTAAACCAAGACCAAGAGCCTGGTCCAGGATTTTCCAGCTTGTAAATAGTAGGCATGGATTCAAATCCAGATCCTCTTACTCCTAATGAATTACTCTTTCCCCTTTCCCATTCTGTTTCCATGTGTGCTACATGTGTACATATCTAAATTTGGGTAAATTGTACATTTTTAGAAGAATGACAAATAAGTAGTGAGATTGTAGTGGTCATTTTAAAAGATTGCCTCCTACATAGTGGGCAGAATGAGCTTCTAGAAAACCAGAGAGGAATAGTTAAAATATCTTTCTATGGCATGTGATCAAAGAACTTATCTTCCTACACCTTTCTCTCCCCTTTCCTTTCTCTTCTTCCTGAAAATTCAACTGCTGACCTACCATTTGGGTAGGGTCAGAATTTGAGATTTGAGGTAGAGCACAAGGAAGTAGAAGTTTTAATTTAGTTTCACCTCTACCAAGAAATTAAAAAGCCTACAGAATTAAATTAAATTAATAAAACTAAAATGCCAACAGAAACTAGTGCCCTCCCAACTACCTCTTCTCTTCTTCCTCTCCTTTGTCTTCTCTCCATTCCCATTTCACCTCTCTTTTTTCCCTGCCATCTCCATTCATCCATTCAGCACATATTTATTGTGTGCCTACCAAAAGATGCTTTTCTAGAATTTGAGGAAAGGAGACATGGTAGAAAGTAATCTAGGCTCAGAGTGGCCAGGTAGCACAGTGAGTAAGAGCACTGGCCCCAGTGTCGGGATGACCTGGGGGATCGAATCTGGGCTCAGACACTTAGCATCCACCCAGAAACACCTGGCCGTGTAACCTTGAGCAAGTTATTTAACCCCAATTGCTTAAAAAAAAAAAATCTAGGTTCAGCAATGAGGGTCAGGAGTAGACAGGAAGAAAATTAGACTGAATGATTTTATTTACCTCCTAAACTCTGAAGTACCCAATACTGGCATTCAATTCTCGAGGCAGAGAAATGAAAGGTAAATTCTACAGTATAATGTAAGCCATTCTCAACTGTGAGTCTTTGGAAGTTGTACAGTGTTTCAAGGCATATTTTGGGTCAATGTCTATTTAAAGAACCACCTGGAAGTCCCACTCTGATGCTTCTATCAGACCAAAGGAGAAGTTGGAACCTCAGCTCAAAGGATAGGCATTTAATTAATCAGAATTGCAAGATCAACAAGGACACTCTCACCCCTCAATCATCACTGCCCCCTCCACACAGAAACATACTATCTCATGCTACAGGTGAGAAACCCAAATAGCTCAGGTGTATAGGGGTACGTCTGAAGAGAAACACCCTTATATCTACACGTCTGCCACTGGCAGTTTCCTTGAAAATCTTGTACTTTTATCTCCTAGTTGACTTTTTTGTGCTGCCATTTTCTGGTTCTCCATTGAACTAGCACTGACACCTGGTGGTTCATCACTGAATTGCAGGTACTATGCAGCTCCTTCCCTACAGGGGAGAGTGCTGATACATCTTTTGCTGGATAGTTCAGAGTCCCAAAGTTATTTCAGCTCTTTCGTGAATCAGATTAACAGCTCTACCCAGCCAGGGCAAAAGTTGCTCAGGTGAATCTGTATTTTTAACTCCCTCTGCTTCCTACTATAGAAAATGTCCTCGGGGCAGCCAGGTAGCACAGTGAGTAAAAGCACCGGCTCCAGAGTCAGGATGACCTGGGATCGAATCCAGGCTCAGACACTTAGCACCCACCCAGAAACACCTGGCCGTGTAACCCTGAGCAAGTTACTTAACCCCAGTTGCTTAGGGGTGGCCAGGTGGCTCAGCTAGTAAGAGCACTGGCCCCAGAGTCGGGATGACCTGGGATCGAATCCAGGCTCTGATACTTAGCACCACACCCAGAAATAACTGGCTATGTAACCTTGAGTAAGTTACTTTACCCCGATTGCTTAAAAAGAAAATGTCCTCAAGACTACCTGATACTTATTTTGGAATGAGTAAATTCCTTTTAACTGCCATCAAGGATCTGACCACTCATCTACATCCAGGAGGGGTGTAGGATGTGTTCAGAGAAGACTAGCACCTCTGGTGTGATGACTGCTGAGCCCTTTGCAGTGTAGTTTTCCACCTTCGGTGTCCCCGTTCCACTCTATTCTCACCTGTGGCTCCAAGAAGTTAGAGCATGTGAAGCAGCCATACACTGATAAACTGGTTCATCAGACTAGCTAAATCAGGTTGAAGATAACCAAGGGGTCTCAAACCCCTTGGGGAGTGAGGGTAGTGTCCACCCCAAGTACGTGAAGACTTTCCCTGGTGGAATGGGTGGATGAAAACAATTTGTTCCAAAGGCCATGAAAGCAGCTGAAGCGGGTGCTGTGGAGCGCTTAGAGCTTGGTTAGACATCGGAAACACCAAGGTCATTCTTGAGCCATCATCAGTCATCTTGATTCTATTCTGCCACTGGACCATGATGACTCTGGAGGAGAGAGTGAGGATCATTCTCTGCTGCTTGTGCTAATTGTGGCCTAACAATTAACACCAAGAAAAGACAGGTGCTCCATCAGCCACCACCACACCATCCATATGTAGAACCATCTACAGCAAATGGAGAAGTTGTGAATGCTGTGGATAAGTTCACTTACCTTGGCAGTGTACTTTCCAGGGATGTACACATTGATAATTAGGTTAATGCATGCATTGCCAGAGCTAGCTCAATGTTTGGGAGGCTCTGAAGGAAAGTATGGGAAAGAATTAGATTGTAATATATTATATACAATATATAACATAATGTACATATGCAACTAGGAGATAACAGTAAAAAGTATTAGATTGATTATCAAACTGAAGGTCTACAGAGCCATTGTGCTGACCTCATTGTTGTATGCCTGTGAAACCTGGACAGTCACTTCCATTTGAATTGTCTTAGGAAGATTCTGAAGATCACTTGGCAGGATAAGATACCAGACGCTGAGGTCTTTACTTGAACTAAGCTGCCAAACATTCAAACTCTGCTTCAAAGAGCTTAACTCCAATGGGCTGGCCAGGCTGTTTGAAGGCAAAATGTGTGCTTGCCAAAAAAACAATTTTATGGAGAACTCATATAGGGCAAGTGTTCACATGGTGGTCAGAAGAAGTGATATAAGGACTCTCTCAAGGTCTCGCTTAAGAACTTTGGAATTGATTATGTGACATTGGAGACCCTGACGCAGGACCGCTCAGCATGGTGTGCCCACATCAGAGAAAGTGTTGTGCTCTTATGAACAAAGCAGAATTGAAACAGCTCAAAGGAAATGCAGCAGGATGTGCAAATTTGGAGTATCCACCCCAAATGTTCACATGGACTATTTGTGCCCAACCTGTGGTACAACATTCTGAGCTTGTATTGATCAGCCACAGTTGGCCACATCAAAACTTGACTCTAGAGTCCAGGAAGGCGCGGTGCGGCAGATGCAGGCCGGGAAGGCACGGAGCAGCAGACACAGGCCAGGAAGGGGCCTGATCAACTCGGAGGGCAAGTCTTCCCACCAACCACAAGGTCCACTACCAGGCCTATCACCAAAGGGCTGGGACTGGAAAGAGCAAGATAAGAAGCAAATACAGGGGCCCCTGTCCTGGACAGCAAACACTCCTGGGGCTACCACTTCATATTCCAGAAATTTTTTTAAAAAGCCCTTTTCAGGACCTCCAAAGACGAGGATGACAGAGTGAACCCCACTTGCTCCAAACCGCCCCCTCTGACCCTGAAAACATAGTAACTCTTGCCCAGGGCAAAACCCTCTACAGTAAAGGCTTGGGATCCTAGAGGAAGGGCATGGCTAGGACCCTGCCTCAAAATGGGTAGAAAGCAGACTACAAAGACAAAGACTCTGGAGTCCTACTATACTCAGAGGGAGGAACCAACCTCAGAGGGAGACAATGTGGACTCCACACCCAAAGCTGAAACTTCCACAGGGAATGGGTCCCAAGCACAGAAGGCTCTCCTAGATGAGATCAAAAAGAACTTTGAAAACAAAATGAGAGAGATAGAAGACAAAATGAATAATTCTCTCAAAACAAAAATAGCAGAATTAGAAAAACATTATAATGAGGAAAACATCTCTCTAAAAAGAAAAGTGTATGATATGGAAAAGGAGCGTCAAAAATTAACCAAGGAAAATGATTTGCTAAAAACCGGAATTAACCAAATGGAAACAAATAACTCTATGAGGAACCAAGAATTAGCCAAGCAAATCAACAAGAATGAAAAATTAGAAAAAGAGGTAATATACCTCAAAGAAAAAATAACTGACCTGTAAAACAGATCCAGGAAAGATAATCTGAGAATCATAGGCCTACCAGAAAATTATGATGAAAAAATGAGCCTGGACAACATTCTCCAAGAGCTCATTAAGGAAAACTGCCCTGAGATACTAGAACCTGAGGGCAAAATAGAAATCGAGAGAATCCACCGGACACCTGCTGTAAGAGATCCCACACTGAAAAATCCTCAAAATGTTGTGGCCAAACTCCAGAACTACCAGATAAAAGAGGAAATACTTCAAGCGGCCAGAAAGAAGCAATTCAAATATCGAGGGTCCACAGTGAGGATTGCACAGGATTAGTCAGCCTCTACACTGAAAGATCAGAGGCAGTGGAATACAATTTTCCAGAAGGCAAAAGAGCTCAGGTTACAACCAAGCATCACATACCCAGCAAGACTGAGCATATTCTTCCAGGCAAAGAGATGGTCATTCAATGATATAACAGAGTTCCAGACCTTCTTGATAAAAAAGCCAGAACTCAATGGAAAATTCAACCTCTAATTACGAGATGCAACAGTGACCTAGAAAGGTAAACAAAGAGAACACACACACACACACCCTGCTATTTGATAAGAGCAAACTGGTTATAGACAAGTAGAGGGTATGACTATAAAATATACAAAATGATGATTTTTTTAAAAAATCTTGTTAAGGGCTACAAAGGGACTGCAATGGAAGAAAGGGAATGGTTGAAGTGGAAAAGGGTAAATTATGCCACTCATAGAGGCATAAAAACTGTATAGCAGAGGAAAAAGGGAGGGAGCTGGGAAGCCTATGAGCTTTTCCCTCATTGGTTCTGGTACAAGGAGGGAATAACAACCAGTTAAGCATAGGACTCTATGGAGAAGAAACGCAAAAAGTATCATTTTAGAGGGAAAGAGGGGAGGGAGAGGAGCTTCGCATGAGATTTGTTCCTGTCACTCTTGATGCGAAGAAGAAATAGCATACTTCATTAAGTATAACAATATCCTACAGGCAGTAGGAGGGGGAAAGGGTTACGAAAGGGG
This sequence comes from Petaurus breviceps papuanus, assembly GCF_028583685.1. NCBI lineage: Eukaryota > Metazoa > Chordata > Mammalia > Diprotodontia > Petauridae > Petaurus > Petaurus breviceps. Next base: position 8,667,858 of record NW_027185810.1, on the reverse strand, counting down.
GGTGGGAGTGGTTTGTAGGGAGGGAAGTAGTAAGGGGAAAGGGGAGGAAAAGGGAGTGGGGCTGAAAAGGGAACACTGAGGGAGGTGGTGGTCGAAAGGAAAACTATTAAGGGGGGGGAAGGGAGAAGGGAGGGAAAATATGAACATTAACAGGGGCAGGAATAGGATGGGGGGAAAGAAACAGATAACAATCATAACTGTAAATGTGAATGGAATGAACTCTCCCATAAAATGGAGACAGATAGCAGAATGGATTAGAAATCATAATCCTACAATATGCTGTTTACAAGAAACACATCTGAAACAGAGGGATACACACAAGGTAAAGGTAAAAGGTTGGAACAAAATATATCATGCCTCAGCTAAAGTAAAAAAAGCAGGGGTAGCAATCCTTATCTCAGATAAAGCAAAAGCAAAAATTGACCTAATTAAAAGAGATAAGGAAGGAAACTATATCCTGTTAAAAGGCACCATCGAGAATGAAGCAATATCACTACTTAACACATATGCACCAAGTGGTGTAGCATCCAAATTCCTAGAGGAGAAGGTAAAGGAATTAGAGGAAGAAATAGATAGCAAAACTATACTAGTGGGAGACCTTAATCTCCCCATATCTGAACTTGATAAATCTGACCTCAAAATAAATAAGAAAGAAGTTAAGGAGGTGAACAGGATTTTAGAGAGGATAGGTATGATAGATCTCTAGAGAAAACTGAATGGGGATAAAAAGGAATACACTTTCTTCTCAGTGGTTCATGGCACATACTCAAAAATTGACCATATTCTAGGGCATAAAAACCTCACAATTCTATGCAGTAAGGCAGAAATATTAAATACATCCTTCTCAGATCATGATGCAATAAAAATTATATGCAATAAAGGGCCAGGGAAAGACAGACTAAAAACTAATTGGAAATTAAACAATTTAATCCTAAAGAATGAGTGGGTCAAACAAGAAATTATAGAAACAATCAGTAATTTCATTCAAGAGAATGATAATAATGAGACAACATACCAAAATCTGTGGGATGCATTAAAGGCAGTTCTTAGGGGAAGTTTTATATCCCTGAGTGCATACGTGATTAAATTAGAGAAAAGGGAGCTCAACGAATTGGGCATGCAATTAAAAAACCTAGAAAAAAAAAACTTGACTCTAGCATAGTGATGTCATTTTGGTGCTCTTTGAGAATGAAGGATAACAACCAACTAACCAAACCAACTATATTCACAAAAGTTACCCTAGGAGTTCTCTTAGTAATATTGAAGATGGAGTGGAGAGAAGTTAGGGATCTTTGTACAGCTGTGTCCAAATCGCTCCTTTCACTTAGGTAGGAAAGGCACAAGAGATTGCAGAGTGCCAAATTAGGATCCTCAGAACCATACTCTCCACTCTCATTGTGCCCTTACCTTAGGCAAGGTTTGCATTGTGTGTGTACTGAGGGAACAGGGTTAATATTTTCCAGTCACCATTTAGAAATGTACAGAATAACATATGGTTTTAAATGATAATAGAATAGATCTCTATTCTGCCTAGAAGATCAAATTTTCAGCTAGGTGAGGAGAGACAAGATGAGACTGTCCATCTCTTTTCAACGCTTTTTTCCTCTTCCCCTTTACCAGGTTTTCCCTCATCAACTCTTCCCTGGTCCTGTGAAGGTATCCCACCCTCATTCTTCCCTTCTACTACAAGGTTTTCTGGAATGTGTAATTTATGCTCCTTTTTCTATTTCCTCACCACTTCCTTCAGCCTTGGGCAATTTAGCTTCTTTTGCCACCTCCCTACCAAGTTCTCTCATAGGTCACTAGTGACTGTATCCAATGACCTTTTCCTAGTTTTCATCCTCTTTGACCTCTCTATGAATATTGATGCTGTTGAACATTTCCTCCTCCTGAATATTCTCTCAATCTTTAGCTTTTGAGATGCCATAGTCTTCTAGTTATTCTTCTTTTGATACTGCTATTGTTGTTCAGTTGTTTCAGTAATGTTTGATTCTTTGTGACCCTTTTCAACATCTCCTCCGTTTCCTTTGCTGATTTCTTTTCCTTTTTCCAAATTGAGACTTCTTTTTTTCCCCCTTTATATGCTTTTTTTTGGCAATCTCTCTCATTCCCCTGCTTCAAATCTCTCCTCTATGCATTTGATTCTCAAATAAATTCTTCTATCCCTGAACTTTCTTCTGAGTTTCTTGCCTATAGGACATAATCACATGTTTTACTGATGCCTCAAATTCAATGCAAAATTCAGGATTTGGACTAGATGATTTTTAAGTTCTCTTCCACTTTCACCCCCCCAGTCTACTTGTTGAATACTTAGTCATGTTTCAAATGCCCCATCCTTCACAGCACCTTCCATGGTCTCCCCTATTGATAATGATACATCGCCACTCTGGCTTTACACAGTACTATGTTTCTACTCTCTTGCCGTGTATTTTTTTGTGTTACAATTACTTGTGTTTTTGTCTTATCCCCCAGTTGAGCTATGTGCTCCGTGAGCACAAATTTTGTGTCTTACTGGGTCTAACTCCATGCTCTACATACATCTGATTAACAAATTTCTTGAATAAATAAATGAATTGAAAGAACAATTCCAGCTAATTGGTATTAAAAGTGGAAGTAGAATTGCATGTTAAGAAGAGTTTTCATGCTCATGTTAGTACTTCTTTACAACCATGACGGTCAAAACCAAGTGTGGAAGAGCTTGGAGGACACTAGAGTTGGCCTAAATCCCAAATCCTCTTGTTCTTCCTGCTAAGCAAACTTTGCTTTTAAGCAGAGGGTGGAAAATGGAAATAATTAAATGCGTATGAAACTTGTATCACAAGCTTGACAGACCTAAGATCTTTTTCTGTGGTCAGTACTATAAATACTATGGGCAGTTAAGTGGTGCAGGGATAGAATGTCAGGTCTGGAATCAGGAAAACTCATCTTTCCGAGTTTAAATCTGGCCTCAGACACTTACTAGCTGTGTGACCCTGAACAAGCCACTTCACTCTGCCTCAGTTTCCTCATTTGTAAAAAGGACTGAAGAAGAAAATGGCAAATCACTCCAGTATCTTTGCCAAGAAAACCCCAAAATGGGGTCACAAAGAGTTAGATATGACTGAAACAACAGAACAACAATAGAAATGTTACCCATAAGGATAAGTTCACCCTTTTGAAGTGGAGAATTCATGTCATCATTCAGATAATTAGAGATAAAAATGCCGATACTTCAATTATCCTGAAACAACAGGAGAAAAAACCAGCTCTGAAATTCTCTAGCTAAAATCACTTCTGTTCTACATTTCACTTTGCTAGTATCATCCCGACTGTAAAGGAGCTGATCTTTTCTGCAGCAGCAAAGCCATTTACAATTTTTATGGAAATCGTGCTATAAAAAAATAAATTTTCAGCAGGGCAAGGCCGCCTGTTTAACAGGGCTCTCAAAACATGCACACGCGTGCACATGGATGCCTTGCTGTGGGAAAGAACCCTTATTTTATCTACAGCCTTGTACTGTTTCCTTCACCTCGCGTCAGGATTCTGCATAATATAACCATAGATCATGTTTATGATCAGCTAATTTTGCCTCTGCTCCATGGCCTCCCCCCCTTCCTCATTCCCTTCCCCCTCTCTTCCTGTCTCTCTCTCTCTCTCTGCTGTTCAATGCTTCCTAAAGCAGGGCCAAAGACGATCTGAAGTACAGGGGCAGCACCTCGGGTAAGTTGGCGCTCTGGTCTGAGCTCACAATACCCACCATGTGAGCCCTGTTCAGTAATCTGCTTGTAAAAGCTGCTCCTCTCTTACTTCCCCATCCTCATTCCAGGAGCCTATTAAATTAATGAGATAGAAGGCAGTGCTACGGCAGTCAACATGTTATTGGTGTATAGTGCTGGTGCTATTACAATGTGCCTGTTTTTTCTCCTGGGACATTTAATTTCCGCTTCTCAAATGAGCTGCAAAGCCGTGAAGCCTCGCAGTGTTCTTTCTAGACACTCTGTGATGCAGATAATGAGGGTACTGATAGGTGCCTAGGAGACTGTGATGGCTCTAAGCACAGCTATGGTCTGATAATGCTTTATGCCAACAGTGTCACAGCGGAACCACTATCATCCCTCAAGGAATGGTTCATCTTTATATGTAATACAGCAGCTGTCACCTAAATGGCTAATGGGAAGCAGAGTAGAACCTTAGTGCTAGTAATCTTTGTCACTTAATAATTTTAAAGGTATCCGACTTCAGCAGCTCCTGCAAGTTCTAATAAGAGTGCACTTGCCGGGTTTATGTTGTTGGTGGCGAATTAAATGTAAATTGAGAAATCCATGATGCTGCTCTGTGCAAATCTAATTTAGTATAATTTGAATAGCCAAGTAATTAAAATGTATTATAGGTAGAAGATGCTGAGATGGTGGAGTGCCTGCATTTAAGAGGAAGATTTATTGGACTCACTGCATCCACAGTGAACCTTCTACAACCACATTAGCTAACATCTGTTGGAAAATGCCAAGATGCAGGGCAGGGGACATGCACACAGAATATATGCTTGCATGTGTTGGAACAACAGACCAGAGACCTGGGGGTGGGGGGAGAAAGGAGGGGCAGGAAGGAACGTGCTTGCAGGTTAAGCTAATTAGTAACATGGCTTGTGCATCCATGTGTGCACACATGCGAATGCTTAAATGATAGGTGGGTGTGCACCATGTGTATCTGTGTGTGTGTACACACAGATACACATTCTTCCTAATTAATGTCTGTCCCCTGCAGTGCTAGAATTGCAGTTTGATTGGATTTGGGGAGCTAGGTAATAATAATAGGACAGTTGATACAAACAATGTCTGTGTTGACACGGTACCATTAGTGTTTCCTGGCAGATTATTTTGTTTGCTTTGCCTAAGTGCCCAAGATTATAGGTGGTGATTTAGTAGGCTAGGGGCACAGGATTCTGAAGAGAAGCCAACCTAATTTCAATCACACCTTCAACCAGACTGTTAATCTTTGGGGAGTCAACGCACCTGTGCTGGCAGAAGTTAAGAGGAAAGAGGTTCTGAAATGCACAAGTCCAACAATTGTCCAGGGAAAGGGGTAGAGATATATTTGGCCCATAATTCTCTTTGGGGATAAATCACAGTATGTCTCTGGAATCTGGAAAATACAGCTGAAGTTGAATGAAAGATATATAGCTCCCACACAAACATGGAGCATGTTCTGAAGAAATATTGGTCGGGAGGGAACAGAAGAGAGACAAGAGGGCTTACTACCACACCAGTAGGAATCATACACTTTTCACAATAGCCGTTCACAGCCCACTGCCCTTTAATTGTGTCATTGGGATGTTTGGAGATAATTTGACAAACCTAAGTCCCTTGATAGAAAGGATATCTAGGTGACATGTGTATGTTTGGAATGGGGGGAAAGATAGTAGGGGTCCTGCAGACATCCTGTATGCATGCCCACCAGTCAACACAACTGCTTTTCAAATCACTGGGCTATCCCAATCCTCAGGCTCTTAATCAAATATGGAACGAAGGTGAATGTTAATTTTCATGACATACTCAATTCCCCCCACACCCCAGCCAAAGATAGGCCTTGTCCTTAAGTGATTCCACAAGAGAATCTTTGCCTATCGCTATAAACGCTCAGTGCAATAACCCCAGAAGCCCCTTATTTGCAGAGGGTCTCAGAGGATGCATCATTGATCACTGAGTGTTGTGAATGAAAAATGTAGGTGTTAAATAAGTTTTTTTAAAAGCACCCTCTGGTTTGCAGCACGTGAGCCAAGAACAGGTATTGACACAAGAAGCTGGAAACATTCACCAACACCTGCAGTCTATCTCCTCAGTCATGTCTCTCTGCAAGCAGAGATGGAACATGGATGCAGCAAAGAGTCCCAAAGAAAACAGAATGATGATTAGGAAGTACAATGAGAAGAGTCTATTCCCCTCTCCCCCCTCAAGATGGTAACAACATGACGATCACAGTGCATGAAAATCATTAACATTTAATTTGGTGTTCATTGGAAAATCATTAATCAGAAGGCACTGTTTTGGTATCCTTGTGGACATAATTCATGAACTCCATGTGAATTCATTGCAATTTAAAATTAGTTAATGTCCACTTAGGATAAAATGTTGCCTCATATTTTAGGTCAACATGTCAGTGTTCTTCTAAGGGTGGCAAGTGATAGACTTCTGGGCTAAAAGACACCAATCCCCCCCCCTCCAAAAAAAAAAAAAAAAAGCAAAACCCTTTTCCCAGATGGTACTTTCAAAGTCAATATTGTCAATATTAAAAAATAAATAAATAAAGGCAACACATCATTGAATGTTAGAGTCCTACCTTCCTGATCTCCCCTGTCTCCCCTTCCTTTTCTCCTTTTTATTCAGACCAAAGGCTCTACTTCAAAAATAGTTCTGGGCTAATAATACCACATCTGTTGCCACAATACAGTGAACACTGGTAAGAAATGACTACATGCAATTCAATAAAGTATATTTAGCATATTTTCATTGCATCAACTATCAGCTGATCCACCTCTTATTAGTATAAATGACATAGATTAGTGTCAGGCATTTTGAACAGTGAAGAAATTACAGGAGTCTGCATGGCTCATTAGGCTCTGGTTGCATGTTAAAAGGGGCCAGGCCTTATTAATAATAAAAGGGAAAGATAAAACTATACTTGTGATTTAAGAAGAGAAAGAGAGAGATTGGTGTAGTCCCTTAAAATATTCATCCCTTAAGAGGGAGAAAAGTTTCACATTTGTATGTCCACTCATTTTGAGTTTCTTAGCCACTCGGGAAAGTGGCATATTGTTCCTTTAACACTGTTTAGGGAAAAAGCTTAAGACTTAGTTTCAACAGAAGTTCAGATATGAGAGATATCTGGATTTTCAAAGGTATATATTCCTGTTATCAAATTTTGCTTCTAAAGAGCTTATCTGAGCCTCCATTCAGATTTCAAATAATTTGAATGACTTAAAGTATCCTACCTCTTAATTCTACAATCAGTAAATAAAGGAGACCTGACCCATCTTTGCTGATAGCATGTAAGTACTTTGAGGGCAGGGAGAGTGTTATTTTTTGAAACATAGTGCTTGGCACCTTGTTGTTGTTCGTTTGCTTACTCCAGTCCAACTCTTCTCTCTCATGGAGAACTCTGTCCTCCATGAGCTCCCAATGTCTGTCCACCAAGCTTCTGTTCATTGCTTCCGTGACACTCTCTATCCATCTCATGCTCTGCCATCTCCTCCTTGTGCCTTCAATCTTTCCCAGCATCAAAGTTTTTTACATTGAGTCCTATCTCCTCATCATGTGGCCAAAATATTTAAACTTCAGTTTTAGTATTTGTCATTCCAATAAATATTTAATAGCCTGACACCTAGGAGATGCTTAAATTCTTGTTAATTCATCTGAAAGACCAGGAAGAGATTCTACCATTCTTGATCTTCCTAGATTTGATACTTCACCATGTTTCTATAAGTGACTCATTGTTAATACTATAATTGAATCTTGCACTAGAAATAAAGGCAAAGAAAGTCATGGTAAATATTACCTATAAGCTAATGGCATTTAGGGCATTTAGGAGATCTAAAAATGCTCTTTGAAGAAAAGTGTGATGAATTTTATTTTTAAAAAGTATTTTCGTGTAATTAGCATTTTTCTTGGTGCAGAAATATTAATCAATAAAAAATTAGACTATATATAAGCAGAGGGAAGAGAAGAAGTTAAGAGTCATGTTAATTGTGTAACTAGCACACGGTAAAGAAAAATAAATAAATAACGACCTAAGCAGATGTTAAAATCAAAAAGTAAAAAATGGAAAGCCAAAGAAAATTGCAAGACTCAAGGAATTTAGTCACATACAACAGTAAAGGAAAAACAAAAATAAGATATTTGCCATTGATTCTTTTCAATTTTTTTTAATGGAGCATTTTAAAAAGAGTAATTCTGTATTTTGAAGTAACAGAATATACATACATGATCTGGGTTTTTATGTGATAATTAAAATTCCTCATATTTTGTACTTAGTAAACTCTTTCAACTAAGAGCCATTCAATATGACTATTAAAACAAGTAGGAAAAGAAAGAGAAGCTTTACATTAAAGCGAAATAAGTACTAAATAATAAGAAATAAGTAAGAAATGGAATCTATTGTTAAGAAATCATCAGCAACTCATTCTCAGACCAGGACTGCTTTCCCTGTGCTCTGCATGACTTATAATATTAATCTGAAAGCTTAAAAATTGCATTTCTTTCACATCTCTCTGCCCCCACCCCCACGTTGATTTCCCCCACTGTGTTCCTAATCAAAAGGAAATTAACATGACTGTTGTGGATTACTTTCTTGCTTGTAAACCTGTGTTATCAGTAGCATCACTCTGGTTGCAGAATACCGTATCATTTGGTAGATAAAGACTGTATAAATGTGAGGGGGTATTCGCAGAAATCAGTCCCAAGTCTGTATGTGTTTATGTACACTTGTGCTATTGAGGGAATCAGATTGTTTCCCAATGCTGAGTGAAGTGGCATAATGAGTCACTTTTCTGGATATTTATCATCAAAAATTTATTATCATTCCTCTCTCTCTCTCTCTCTCTCTCTCTCTCTGTGTCTTCTCACTGTTTCTGACTGTGTCTCTGTCTATATTTCTATCTCCCTGTTTTGCTCACTTTTGCTCAAAATTTTTAGAAAATTGTTTAATTGTGGTTTTTCAAAATTGTCTTTCTGTAAAATGGTTTCTCTTCTCTACTTCTCTGAATATGTAAACAATTATTAGTTTGAGGGAGAACAAATCATATGCAGTCGTATATAATCACAGTAGTTCTCATTTATATAGCATTTAAAAATTTACAAAGAACTCAACAGTCTTGTAAGTACAGATATACCATTTTACAGGTGAAGAAATTAAGGTTGAGAGATGTTAAGGGTCTCACTACAAAACTAGTAAAGAGCAGTGTCATAATTCTACCCCCTTCTGAATCTTAAGTTGTGTTATTTCCCCTAAACAAGACTATCAGACTCATTAAAAGCATTTTCCCTGCAGTAAAATAGTGAGTATATACATATACCATTTTATTTTGTTTTGTTGCTTTTTGTACCCCCACAAGATCTGTGATTTTATTGGTGAGGATCCAGATAGTAACCTCTTACTTATAGTCTGAGAGGCTTTTAAAAATAGTATAGATGTTCAAAAAATCAAAGAGAACAGAGTTTGCATACTGTAGGCAATTAAGTTTGACTTTGATTCCTGAGAAAATTCTAGAATGGGTCATTAAAGAGATGATTAGTGAGCATCTAGAAATGGAAGTGGTGATTACAAAGAGTCTGCATGGCTTTGTCTAGAATAAGTCATGCCAGGCTAACTTCATTTCCTTTTTTTTTTTTTGACAGGATTACTAAATTAGCAGATAAATGGAGTGCTGGGAATACAGTTTATCCAGACTTTAGTGAAGCTTTTGATAAAGTTATCTCAGATGCTTCTTGTGGAGAAGATTGAGAGATGTAGACTAGAGGATAATATAATTAGATGGATTCAAAACTGCTTAAATGGCTAGATTCAATGAGTAGTTGTTAATGGTTCAACATCAACCTGGCAGGAAATCACCCAGAAATCTGGGCTGGGATCAGTGCTGTTTAACATTTCTATCAGTGAGTTGCATAAAGGTATCAGTAGGATATTCATAAAATATGTCAATGACTAAAAACTAAGAGGAATAGTTAACACACTGGATGATAGATAGAATCAAGATCGAAAAAGATCTTGACTGACTCAAGCACTGAGCAACATCTAATAAGAATTTCAATAGAGAAAATGTAGAAGTCTTCCATCTGAGTACAAAAAATATAATTCAAAAGTATAAGATGGGTTAAATATAGTCAGACAGTAATTATTCTGAAAAAGATCTGGAGATTTTAGTGGACTACTAACTCAGTATGAGTCAATGGTATTGCTTATGGGATAGTCAAAAAGTCAATGTGATTTTGGGCTTTAGTAAGAGAAGGCAAAGGAAGCACAGCTTCTAGGAACAGTGGAATGATAGTCCTTCCATACCATGACCTAGTCAGATCAATCATGTATACCACTGTTTGAGAAGGACATCAATAACATGGAGAGGGTCTAGGAGGATGCAACCAGTATGGTGAAGGATTGTGAATTCATGCTATATGAGGATCAACTGAAGAAACTGGGCAAGTTTATCCTTGAGAAGGGAGGTGGGGAAGGATGCACATGATAGCATTTTCTCAAGTATTTGAAGGGTTATCATGTGGAACAGGGTTTATACTTTTTTTGTTAAGCCCCAGAGAGCAGAACCAGGAGAAATGGGTGGAAGATAGAAACAGGCAAATCTAAGTATGATATTAAAAAAAATTTCTAACAATTAGAAGTGTCCTAAAGTGGAATGAACTGCCTTCAGAAGGGAAATGCCCTTCCTTTCTGGAGTCTTCAAGCAGAGACTGGATAACCACTTGTCAGGCATGTTAAACTCATGATTCCTTTCATGCATGGGTTAGATGAGATGATAGATGAAGTCCCATCCAACTCTTACATTCTCTGATTCTAAGAGAGTTATCTGGGAACCTGAGACATTGAATGACTTGGGTAGACCACACAAATCTTGTGTGTATTAGAGGCAGGATTTGAACTAGGGTCTCCCTAACTTCAAGACCAGTTCCCTATCCTTTCCATCAAAAAGGCTGCCTCATATGCATACAGACAGACTCTTTTTACATATAAAGTAAACACATGGATTTGAAGTATTGAAAAGTCATTTCTACCCAACCCCCATTCAACCAATTTTGGTGTGTGTGGGGAGGAGGGGCTTAAACTTTCAGCAAGAACTCTTTGAATGTATTCATTTAAATGTTGATCAGATACCTCCAAACTGCTTCTCTTAAGAGATGCCAAGAGAATGATTACTATTTGTATGGCTTCCTTATTGCAATGGGTTTTTCACATAATCTCCAAAGACTCTCCACATCTCTCAATGCAATTCTTTCTTCTTCAAGATGCGAGAGTGTTCAGTGGTAGACACCTTATGGTCTTCCATTTTATGGAAAATGATAAACTGGAATCATGCTCATAAAACCCTGAAAATCATACACCTCCAAAATTTGCTTCCTGTGGGATCTTGGGTATTACTTCAAGTTAAAATAACTTCATGTACATTAAAAAATATTTCTCTTATTGTTATATTGCAGGCATGTTTACTATTAGCTGCTTAGCTTCATTATGTATCATAGTCTGAATCTACAAATCAAGTATAATTAGACTTAGTGAACTGATTGGATTTCTAATTAAGCTACATTGGAAACAATGCACAATCAGTAAATATTCTGACTAGGTACATTTTAAAGAGCAACTCTTGGGCTTTTTGCTGATGACTAGACACCAGTGTCATTAAATTTGTTGGTGGCAAGCAAATTTTAAAGCTAAAATAGAGGCAATTAGTAAAGATCTTGAAATATTTAATCACGTTTGTCCAATTAGTGTGCAATTAGGCAGTGGTGTGGTGTGGGACAAGCATTCTGTTTCAGTGCATAGTAGAGAAGGATCCCTTTGAAATTTTGCTGTTTAGTTTATTGATATATAAAAAAGGAAGTTATGGTTGTAATTTCCAATTTAAAAAAAATACTGTGCAGATGGTCTGACTATATATTTAACAATGTTAAACAAATCCAAACAAGGGAAGCATGTTACCTGAAATTACACAGCTGTGATCTGTGAATAAGCTCTGGATCATGGTAGATTACAGCTGTGCTTATCTTGATCATTGAAACCGCCAGGCATTTTATATTGAAGAAATCAGGAGCTTGATAAGCTGGTCCAACAGGTCTTGAAATGACTGGCAACTTCTTACTTGACCAAATGCACTCTTCTTGGTTCTTGCCTCAGCTCCTCTGCATTCCAGTGACATAAATTATATGCAGAGGGAGTGGTGAGCCTTAGAGATCATGCAAAAAGTTATTTTGGGATCTACTGATTCAATGCACAATTATTGCATTGAATTACATGGCATTTTTATGTAAACTGCCTGGGAAGCTTTGACATCACTGGTGTTTGGCACATTGTTAGCACTTAATAGATGTTTATTGATTGATTGCTTGATCTTCAGGTACTTACTCACTGATTCTTCATTTCATACTCTCCCAGGTGAGAAGCATCATGACAATGACTGCAGTTGGTGTCGCGGTCCCAGATTCAGGTGAAAGGATGGGATGAACTGCTTTGTGATTCTACAATAAGCTGTAAGGGACCTCGCAGATCTAGTCCTGCTTCCTCCTTGTACAGATTTTACAGAGAGGAACGGGAATTGGTCCAAGGTCGGTAGGTAATAAAAAAAATAATATTTATATCACACTTAAAGTTTTGCAAATCTTATTTTTACAAATACAGTCTTATTTTATTTTCCCAACAACATGGGGATGTAGGTGCTATTATTGTCCCCATTTTACAGATGAGGAAACTGAGGCATATATCTATTGAGTGACTACACAGTATCTGGCACATAGTAGGCACTCAATAAAGGTTTATTGACAAATTTGCCCAGGGTCTCATAGATTTATCTGATGTTGAATTTTAACTCAGATTTTCATGAATCCAGGTCCAGCATTATCTACTATGCTTCCCTGCTGCCTTTCTGGTAGCTGAGTGGGGACTAGATCCATGTGCTACAATTCCTTGTTCTCTGTTCCCTCCACTGTCTCATGTTCTCACTTTGAGTGAGTAAACTCATTCAGTGAACAGGCTTCTTAGAGAAATGAGTCAAGGGATGACCCCTTTAATTAAGAAAAAAATCAAACTGGGAAGGGAAGACCCTCAGGGATGTTGGTCAAAAGAGAAACAGTTACTATTGACATTCACTTAGAGCCAGGGTTCCTAAAATATAGCCATTAAGTGGAGCTTGGGCATAGACCTATTGTGGTACAATCTATGAGATCCAGAGTGAAATGAGCTTAAGGTTTGGTAAAAGAAAGAAAGAAAGAAAGAAAGAAAGAAAGAAAGAAAGAAAGAAAGAAAGAAAGAAAGAAAGAAAGAAAGAAAGAAAGAAAGAAAGAAAGAAAGGAAGAAAGAAAGGAAGGAAGGAAGGAAGGAAGGAAGGAAGGAAGGAAGGAAGGAAGGAAGGAAGGAAGGAAGGAAGGAAGGAAGGAAGGAAGGAAGGGAAAGAGAAGGAAGGAAGGAGACAGGGAAGGAGGGAGAGAGGGAAAGTGGGAGGGAGGAAGGAAGGAATCTTGTCAGTAAACCCCAACTTTAAGGGAAGATTTGAGGAGAGGATATCATGGATTGTTAGAAGAGGGCTGTGCACAATAACTAGATTTAGGGTTGATACAAAGAGGAACACAAATTTTCCTATGTTGTGTTGCTGAATAGGACATTTGGGATACATTGGGGGTGGGTGGGGAGGTATAAAAGAAAAAAAAACGAAACTAGAAGATAATGGAAGCAAAGGGAAAGTATTGCTCCTGAGGACTTATGTAAGTCTTTTGAGGCTGCCAGGTTATCAATATTTCTTCTATTTTCCTCAGATGTAGTTCACCTTGAAACTTCCTGGATAAAATTTAAGAACTAAAGAGAGGAACCTATTCTTCCAGATACTGGTTGCCCAATGGATTGAAACATACTTTTTTTTCTCAACAGGGTAAAGGAAGGGTAACTGTGTAAATGAAGTGGTCATACCAGTTCACCTAAGTTTTGTATTACTGAGCTGCAATGTGCAGGTAGTCTTCAAACTGGAAAAGAGTTATGTTCTAAAAGTTCATTTGTAAAAGAGTTGTTTGATATTTGCAATGGATTTTCCCATAGGTAATATACTACACATAACGGTTAGGTTCCCAAACTAACTCACAAAAGACTAACTATAAACGAACCTAAACTGTAGGCATTACTTAGCACTGCTAACTACTTAGCCAACAGGAATAATGACATTTCAATGGAAAAATGCACTCAGAATTGGAGCAGCAATACATTTCCCCTGGATATTTAGATTCGCTTGGGGACGCAGGTTAGGATAAAGGATATCATGATAGGTTGGTTATAGCTATCAGTAGACTCAGGGTCGCTATACCTCCTTATCCCTTCAATTACTTATAGTCCTATTTATTTCTCTTATCCTCTTCCAGTCCTGCCTGAGCTACTTCCCAGGGCTAACATTAAGGTGAAGTAAGAAGCCAATTCTGGAGCTGGAGGGAATGGGGACATCTTGGTCAGCCACTGCATCTAATTGCTTACAAGGTAGAAGGCAGGGATAAAGAATGATGCCAAATAGCAGCGTCAGGGACAGTATTTGGCACATAGGAAGCAATTAATAAGTAATGAATGCTTATTGAAATCTCTACATAGAGGGTGATTCAGCACTTAAAGTTTTAAACACATCAGAAAATATGACTTGGCTATGTTAAGGACTACCCATATTCTGATTTCCCCACTTTAGGAAGCAAGGAAAATCCATGGTATGCCAAGATAACAACACAGTTTCAGGAAGAACTTTCTCAGTGAGAGAAGTTAAGACCAAAAATGTGCCTAGAGAAACTGACAAGAGAGTTTAGAGAAAGGTTGAAACCAGTATTTCAGATCCCACATTTCTTAGGACCTTAGCTCACTTAAAAGATTATGCCATTTATTAATAGGTTTCCATCTCTGCTCAATTTTCCCAAAATCATTCCTGAATTGGAAGGAGCTTCAGATGTCACCTAGGAAAACTCATTATGTGGAACAAAACTATACAAACAACATACTTAGCACTCTTGTCAACAAGCCTTTGCTTGAAGATGTCCAGTGAGGAGAAAACTACTACATCTCATGGCAGCCAACTCCACATTTAGACCTCTTTAATTGTTTGGAAACCTAAATCTGCCTCCCCGCCACCTCCACCCACTGCTACTGGTTCTGTCCTCTGAGGTCAAGCAGAACATTAATCCCCTTTAGGAATGATAGCCATTAAAATATTTGAACACAGCTATCATATCCTCTGTGAATGATCTATTTCTCATGTTTAACATCCTCACTTCTGTCAGTTAGTCCTAATATGGCATGATCCTAGGGTCACCTTCCTGGTTACCCTTCTCTGGAGGCTCTCCAGTTTATTAATGTCTTTCCAAAAATTAAGTATATAGAAATGAAAAAAATACTCCAAATGTCTGACAAGGGCAGAGAACATTGGGATCATTGCCTTCTCTCTCCTGGACACTACGCTTCTCTTGATGTAACCTAAAGTAACATTGGCTATCACCTATCTATCTATCTATCTATCTATCTATCTATCTATCTATCTATCTGTCTGTCTGTCTGTCTGTCTGTCTTTCTATCTATATACCTATCTATACATCTATCTATCCATCTATCACCTGTCTATATCCACATTTGTAGATAAGTACACATACATGATAGACACAATATAATACATGTGCACACATATATAGGTATATGTGAATACACATACATACATGCAGATACATAAACAGATATAAAACTGTTGATTTCTATTGAGTTCGAAGTTCTCTAAAACTTCAAGATCCTTCTCAAACTATTTATTGTCTAACCATGTATT
The DNA here is from genome assembly GCF_028583685.1 of Petaurus breviceps papuanus. Lineage (NCBI taxonomy): Eukaryota > Metazoa > Chordata > Mammalia > Diprotodontia > Petauridae > Petaurus > Petaurus breviceps. Next base: position 8,652,335 of record NW_027185810.1, on the reverse strand, counting down.
CCCTAATCTATGTACTTGTAAATATATTTGTAAAGTTGGGGGGGGGGGTTGATACATCATAAGATTTTCATTCATCCCTATTAAATTTCTTTTAAAAATTTAATTTAATTTGTTTTTTTTGTTACATTTTAAATTTTGGACTATCTCTCTCCCTCCCTCCCCACTCCACACTAGAGAAAACCACCACTGGTGCATATTTATAAGGATATATAAAACCATATTATATATACCTCTATTCATCAGTTCTTTCTCTGGAATTAGATGACATTTTCCTTACTAGATCCTTTACAGTTGACTTGAGTACTTACAGTACTTAGAATAACTTGGTTGTTCACAATTATTCTTCAAACAATATTGCTGTTACTGCATACAAGGTTCTTTTGGGGTTCTGCTCACTTCACTTTTCATTATTTCATATGAGTCTTTACATGTTTTTTTTTTTCTAAAATTAGCCTGCTCATCATTTTTTTTACAGCACAGTAGTATTCTATCACAATCATATACCACAATTTGTTCAGCCATTCCCCAATTCATGGGTATCCCCTAAATTTCCAGTTCTTTGTCACCATAAGTAGAGCTGCTATAAATATTTTAGAACATACAGGTTCTTTCCCTTTTCACTGATCACTTGGCAAATAGATCTAATAGTGGTATGGCTGGGTCAAAGGGCATACACAGTTTTATAACTCTTTGGGTATAATTCCAGATTGCTCTCCAAAATGGTTGTTGCCATTCCACCAACAGTATATTAATGTGCCAATTTTTCCATACCCCCTCCAACATTTGTCACCTTCCCTTTCTATCATTGTAGACAATCTGATGTGTGTGAGATGATATCTCAAAGATGTTTTTATTTGAATTTCTATAATCAATAATGATTTAGAGCATTTTTCATGTGACTATATATAGTTTTGATTTCTTCATAGAAAAAAATTGCCTTTTAATATCCTTTTACCATTTATCATTTGGGGAATGACTCACATACATATAAATTTGATGAATTTCTCTATATATTTGAGATATGAGACCTTTATCTGAGAAACTGTCAATAAAAATTTCCCCTCCAATTTTCTGCTTCCCATCTAATCTTGGCTACATTGGTTTTATTTGCACAAAATCTTTTTAATTTAATGTAATCAAAATCTTCCATTTTATATCTCCTAATTCTCTCTGTCTCTTGTTTATTCATAAATTTTTCTATCCACGTCTGATAGGTAATATGTTCCATGCTCTTCTGGTTTTCTTACGCTATCTCCCATTAAATCTACGCTATGTTTCCATTTTGACCTTATCTTTTTAAATGATGTGTCAGATACTGATCTATACCAATTTCTGCCAGACTGCTTTCCAGTTTTCTCAATAAAAATCATCCATATTACACTTAATCTTATTAGCCAGTCTTCTAGCTTGTCAAGGTCTTTTTAGATATTCTCTTTGTCATTTTATATATTCTTTCCAGCTTTGTGTCTTCTGCAAATTTGATGACAATGCCTCTATTCCTTTATCCAAGTCACTGATAGAGACATTTAATGGCAAAAGGTCAAACAGAGATTTCTGGGATCCTCCTTCTAAGCTGACATCAAACTATTAATAGCTATTCTTTTTCTTCATCTATCGAACTAGTTCAAAACTCAGATAATTACAGTATTGTTTACTGTACTTCTGATCCATAAGAGTAATCTGAGGTACAACAAATTTTGAGTAATAACTAATAAAATTTGAGTAAACTCTATTTATACACTGATCTGCCAATGTTGTACTCAAATACCAAAATCTTTCTACCATCTCTTTGATTTGAATCTTCCTTTCAATGATGAAGATTGAAATCCATCCATGCCTTTCTACCCTCTATAACTCTTGCCCATGACCTCCTTTGTAAGTTTTTCATTAGTGGTAAACCCATCTTATAGGTTTTTTTTTTCAATTCCTCATCATATCTCATGCCCCCTCCTAACTCCCCAAAAAGTAAATGAGGCTAGTCCAGCAGACCTATTATTAATGAAACCATGTTAGCTCTCGATGGTCTGTATTTTCTCTTGTGGAAGTCTACTCACCATTGCTTTAATGATGTGAATGGGTGACTAGGTGACTATTAATTTGTTGCTGGTCAGAATGCATAACAAAGATAGAAATGTGGGACACAGGTCACCGGCCTTACCTAGGCCCTTCCAGTCTTGCTTCCAAGTTCATGTGTTTGGTAAACAAGGGCATGATGATATTGAAAACAATTTCTTTCCTGCAGTTCCAGGCAGTACCTTTGCAGTTTATCCAGGCTAGTGAACCAAAGATATGATGTGAGTTAAGGAAGATTCCAGATCATAAGTCAGATAAGAGTTCAGACTACCTTGTCCCAAGCAGCAAACAGGAATAAAAAAAAGAGTTCAAAGGACAGACTACAAAATGTCTAAGTTTTTCCCCAGCCAGCTGGTTGGGTACTATAGATGCCCCTGGGAGTATTAAACTAAAGAAACATGAGATTCCTCCATTGGATATTGAATAGTAACCTAAGACTAGCAGATGGTAGCAGAAAGCAACAGCAGTCACAGTAGTGATGACCAGTTGGCAGAAGGAATGAAGATGTCCAGGAGCACAGTAGATTATGGAATCATAGATTTAAAACTGGAAAAGACCTCAGAAGTCATTGAGTAAAACAAGTATTTTATAGATGAGGTTTAGAGAAATCACTTTGGCATCCAGAAGATGGATTGAAGTGGAGAGAGAATTGAGGCAGGGAGACAGGCTCACAGGCTATTGCAGAAGTCCAGGGAAGAGATGATAAGGGCTTAACTTAGGGTTATAGGCATATATATTTCAGGAATGAGGAACTCCATTGTACTCTATCCAAGTCAGACCACATCTGTGATGTTGTATTGAGCCCTGGAAGAGAACATGTAGAGGATGTGGGCCCTCCCAAGTGCACGGCTCCTCCCAGAACCTCCATTTAAGAAGAATACCTGGTGATCTCTTTATTCCCCACCAGGTCACCTTCTCCATGTCTCCATAGGGTACCTTCTCCCACCTCCACTTCTCTGATTCTTTTCTTTTTTTTTTCTTCCTCCATTAGAATATAGGGTCCTTCAAGGCTGGTCTGTCTTTCTTCTTACTTGGATCTGTATTCTTAGCTCTTAGTATAGTGTCTTGCATACAGTAACAGCTTAATAAATGCTTGCTGAACTGACTGATTGACTGAATGACTGAAAGCAACCAGGCTGAGTAAGGGTCTTGAGTTCATGCATATAAAGAAAATCTAAGCTACTCTCTTTGGGATTTTAAATCGTTCCAACCTACCTTTTTGAATTATCACACATTACTCCTTTTCTCTCAATTTAAACTCTAGCTAAACAGGCTAACTTGCTATTTATTCTTCACATACAAGATTCTACCTCCCTTCTTTGTGCCTTTGCAGAGGCTATTTCCCATTATTTCCCATACATTGCCCAATGCCCTCTATACTCTCCTCTACCTAACTTTTTTCATAATGTACTCCAGCATTGCCTCCTTCATGGGGCCTTTCCTGATCCTCCTCTACTCATGACGTCTTCCCCTCTGAAGGTAGGCCAGTCTTTTGTTGCTGTTCAATTGTTTTCAGTCACATCTGGCTCTCCATGATCCCATTTGGAGTTTTCTTGATCAAGATAGAGTGGTTTGACATTTCCTTCTCCAGCTCATTTTACTGACGAGGAAACTGAGGTAAACAGCATTAAGTGATTTTCCCAGGTTCACACAGCTAGTAAATGTCTGAGGCCAGATTTGAACTTGGGAAGATGTGTCTTCCTGACTCCAGGTCCAGTACTTTATCCAGTGCATCATTTAGCTGCCCAGGCCAATCTAGGCCAGTCAAAAAAGGTGGAGGAAGAGAGCATCATATTCTAAGAAGATACATTAATGTGAGGAATTAGAGGAGCCATAGCAATGATGGGGAATAGTTGGGTGAAGACCACTAGAGACAGTAAGACCATGACTTTTTCCCCTCCAGCATTACCTAGTACTTACATAAGATATATTTTGTTTCTACTTATATATGTACATGTTTCTCTAATAGACTAGAATGTCCTTGAAAGAAGGGATTATTTTGTTGTTTTCTTTGTATAAGCCCAGAATTTAGCATAGCTCCTGATATGAAGATACTTAATAAAAGCTCATTGATTGATTGGTTGGTTGGAGAGACTGGGGATGTTTAGTCTGGACAAGAGACAACTAGAGATAGATGATACAGGTAGCTGTCTTCAATTACAAAAGAAGAGATTATATTTCCTATATTTATTCCCAGAAGTCAGAAGTTGAAACACCTGTTGGATGTTGCACAGAGAAGTGAATGTAGGCTCAAGGTCAGGAAAAACTTTCTAGCAAATTGAATGTCAGAGTAGAGTAGGATGCTTCAGTGAAAATAGGATGAGTTTAGAGACTGATAGCTACTTATCTGTTGTGCAATACAGTGGTGATTCTTTTTGCAGGTACAAGTTGGAATAGGTGACCACTGAGCTCCCTTCCAGCCAGAGGTCTGCTGAAACCAGCAGGAGCCAGCTCGATACAGCTCAGGAGAGCCAATTGTTAAATTTTCAGTGTGAGCATTTACACCTCAAAATTTGGTAAGCACTGTAAATCAGGGTCTGATTTATCATTTTGTTGATTTCTAGACTTAAGAAAGTGACAGAGAAAATGTCAATAATACACATTAAAATTTGTTGTACATACATTCCACTCCCCCCCCTCCCCAGAACTGGTTGTTAAACTTTTACCAGAATATCTATGCTTCCAATCCTAAAATTCAGTGATTCCATGAAGGTTTCTATCATTCCTACTTCTGCCAACAGTTCATCCTTGAACATTTTTTCCCTCACTATTATAAAGACAAAATCATAATTAAGGTGAGCCAATAAAGTTTTAATTGCTCTGCTTTTGACAGAGATGGAGTTGCAGCAGATGTCTGAAGAGTTGAAGTCTTTCCTGTAACAATCCGGAGGAGGTGGCCATTACAGGCCCTGGTGACCTATGAACCTTACTTTCATCAGATTGTCTATTTCATGACTACTAAGTCAATACTTGCCCCTTAATGAATTTGCTTCTTTCTCAAGCTTGAATTCCACAACTGGCCCAGATAAAACCTCCAAGGCACTTGCTATGATGCTTACCCTACTGTAAGACATGCAGTATGCTCAGACTGGCATTTTATGACATGACTAAGAAGTATTTGAGAGACCTCAGTGAAGAATTCTGTAATGCTTTCCTGTTATGTAAATACTGTCATCTTTTGCTTAGGTTTGCATTATCTTGTAATGTCAAAGACTGACTAGTTGAGAACTAACTTGTTGGCTCATGCCACTAGAAACTGTATCATAGCCCACACAAGTAGCCAACTCCTGACATCACTTTTCATCGTACCATAGTTTCTCAAGTTGGATCCAGACCAGAGAAGAATGGTGGCAGACTCCAGACCAAAGACATAACACTGAGGAAAGCTGCAACACTACTGATTGCTCCAGCATCACCGAGAGCTGTATCATGTAATCTGACAGTCAGCCAACCAAGGATTCTGCCACTTTGTGGAAGACTGCTTGAAGCTTCAAGCAGAAGATTCCATACTCCACTGCATTCCAGCCATTTAGGAATTCTGGGGGTCAGAGGAGACTACAGCCTGAAGGGCTTGTGTTTCCATCTAGTCTTCTTTTCAGTGAACTTTCTGGACCAAAGAAGTGCTGGATCTGGGGCACCCCTTTTGACTCAAGCCCACATCTGAGTAAAAATCCCAATGGGCCGGGTTAGCTAAGCCTGTGATATAAACATGCCCTAATACGCCTCTACTGTGTTTCCATGAGACTTGTGATGTTTCCTGAGCTCCTCATCTCTTTCTTCTTTCTATCCAAATGGTCTGTGCCAGGGGTGGGGAACCCATGGCCTTGAGGCCACAAGTGACTCTTTAGGTCCTCAAGTGTGCTCCTTTGACTGAACCCAAATTTCACAGAACAAATCCTCTTAATAAAAGCATTTGTTCTGCAAAACTTGGACTCAGTCAAAAGGCCATACCCAATGACCTAGAAGGCCATATGTGACCTGGAGGCCGCAGGTTCCCCACCCTGCTCCGTGTTACACTCTAATGATGCTGCCTCCAGTGGTTTTCACCCAACTGTTCTCCTTAATTGCTATGGCTCCTAGATTTCCTCACATGAATATGTCTTCTTAAAATACAGTGCTCTCTTACCCCTCCTTTTTTGACTTGTTCTCCTTTTGAAGAAAAAAAAAAGAGGAAAGAAAGTATACCTTTCTATAACTATATCGATAATAAGTATAATCCCACCAAATCTAGGTACCTAGGTGATTCAGTGGAGAGAGTACTGGGTCTGGAGTCAGGAAGACTTGAGTCCAAATCTGGCCTCAGACACTTACTATCCGTGTGACCCTGGACAAGTCACTTAACCTCTGTTTGTCTTAATCTACTGAAGAAGGAAATAGCAAACCACTCCAGTATCTTTGCCAAGAAAACCCCATGGACAGTAAGGACACACAGTCATGAAGAGTCTGGGACAACAGAACAACATCAAGTCTTAATGATAAAGAAGTCTTAAAGAAGTCTCCTCCTTACATTAGAGTCTAGGGTTCTCTTTGCCTGTTACCCATACTTTGAGCATTTGTCAATAGACATTTGAGACCTTGGCGTTTAGGATCCAGAATATTAGACTTAATGGATTAAGACTAGTCATAGGCTATTAGGAGGGCATTAGTCAAAAGCCTAAAAGAAATTGTCAAAGGATTACATGGCAATGCAAGGACTGTGTAAAACACATAAAAATCAAGTTCAATTAAATCATAATTCATCAAGTATTTCCCAGATCAGGGATGTTTAACCTTTTTTCTGTCCTGGACTTGGCAGTCTAGGGAAGCCTATGGTTCCTTTCTGGAAAGAAGGAGAAAGGGAGGAAAAAAGGAAGGAAGGAAGGAAGGAAAGAAGGAAGGAAGG
>NW_027185810.1:8633200-8645280 GCF_028583685.1 Petaurus breviceps papuanus | reverse complement strand
GAAGGAAGGAAGGAAGGAAGGAAAGAAGGGAAGGAAGGAAGGAGGGAAGGAAGGAAGGAAGAAAGGGAGGAAGGAAACAAGCATTTTTAAGCACCTACTATGTCACAAACACACACAAAGTGCTTTACAAATGTTATCTCATCTGGTCCTCACAACCACTTTGAGAAGCAGGGACTATTATTATCTCTTGAGGAAGCCCATGAGTCCCTTTTTGAAGGCAGGAATCAAGCATTTATTAAGCACCCTACTATGCTGTAAACACAAAAATAAAAACACCTTACAAATATTATCTCATTTGATCTTCTCAACAACCTCTGAAGGAACTATGATTATTCCCATTTTATTGTTGAGCAAACTGAGGTAAAAAAAAACATTTAAGTGATTTACCCAGAAACATACAACTAGTAAGTGTCTGAGTCTGGATTTGAACCTATTAAATCTTTGCTCTATTCATTGAACCACCTAACTGTCTCTTCTCAGAATACTGTTTTTAAATATGTAAAAGGAAACCAATTCTATTGAAGCACAGATATCAAAACATTAAATGTTTCCAGTTCATGGGCTCCCTGAAATCTATCCATAGACACCAGGCTAAGAACCCTTGTAGGAAAGCATAACTTCTAAATGAGATATTCGGGAAGACGGAGTGTTCAGCTGTGACCTCATGGTGTTTACAACCTTAGGTTAGTAGACTGAGCAAAATCCTGAATGAGGAACCAGAAAACTTTACTTTCACAGGTCCTCTAATTGTTCTATAGATGTTCCCTTGCAGGAAGGTGCAGTCATTCACTTATCTGTCTGTGGTAGCTAGATTGAAGTGTATCAAAGTGGGGGACAAAGTAGTCAGGGAAACAAAAGATGGAAGGGGAAGCCAGGAGGAATCCCTACACAGCCTGTCCTTCCTTCACCTCTTTGCTTGGCAGCTGTTGGAGCCAAAAGGGAGATAGGGATCTTAGGACTGAACTAATACCAAAAGCACCAGAGGAGGTAAGGCAGTTTGGCAGGGGCCCAGCTGAGGTCAGCAGAGAACTGGGAGGCAGACTCACCTTAACTGAAAGGTTATGGTCTTGCAGCTTGGGAGGTTTCAAAGCTCTGGAAGGAGGGTATGGAGGGAATCCAAGATGGTATAGCCAATTGTTAGGCATTTCTGTGTTAGATGTTGGAGGGCCAGAGGGGGCAGGGAAGGTCAGAGTCATGAAAGGACAAAACTGAGAACTGAGATGTTCGGAAGGAAATCAGAATGACTAGATCGAAAACAAGTGATATCTATCACAATCCTATTCCTTCACCTTGCAAAATATGCTGACATTATAAGTTAGAAGAAAGAGCCCTGGTCAAGCCACTGGTCCTTTTTTAAATTTATTTTTTAAGTTTTGGGATGCACTAAACATTCAATCATGACCTAAACCTAGGATTGATTCCCTAGGGTTAGGGGGTCATGTGTCAGGCTAGTCTGAATATGATTCCCACAGGTGGAGCACAGAATCAATACAGGAACTGACACCAAAAATAGATGCATACAATGAAAAATGGGAGAAAAAGAAAACTTAGACATTTTTATATCATCTTTTTATGTTCTGTTTTCATGAGAGACAATACACATTTGAAAGTACTCTCTTTATGATCCAACTGATTCTGACCAAACCATATCATGTTGTGTCTCTAGGAAAAGTCAGCAACATCAGACAAAAATTATTAAAAAAAAAAAGGATCCAGTCCAGCATGAAATAGAATATAGGCAGAAAGATACCTGATTTAAATTTACAGTGTGAGCATTTACCCCCTTGGAAAACTCCAAATGCCAAAAGTCAGGGATTCATTTATTGTTGACTTAAGACTACACTTAATGGGATGGTTACGTGGTGCAGTGAATTGGCCCTGGAGTCAGGAGGACCTTAGTTCAAATCCGGCCTCAGACACTTAACACTTATTAGCTGTGTGACCTTGGGCAAGTCATTTAATTCCAATTGCCCTCCCTTCCGCCTCCAAAAAGCAAAAAAAAAAAAAAAAAAGGACTGGATTTTTAAAAAGTGATGGTGAAAATGTTAATAATTCAGATTATCAGTAGTCTGAAGGGAATTGAAGGGAATAGAAATATATATATATATATATATATATATGAGGGTATATGGACATATGAATACATATGTGAATTGTGTATATATGTTTACAGGTATACATAGATAGAGGGCACAGGATCAAGTTAACAGGAAGGGATGATACTTAAAAGGTGAAATTAAGAGGTGAGAGAGGAATATAATGAGAGGAGATGGGGAGAGACAGATGGGGTAAACTATCTCATACAGAAGAGGCAAGGGGAAATGGTTACACTGGAGGGGAAGAATAGGAAGGCAAAAGGGAATGGGTCAACCTTATTCCCATTGAATTTGGCTTGAGGAGGGAATGAAATACACACTAAATAGGGTATCTCACCCTACAGGAGAGTAGGGGGAAGGGGATGAGAGGGGGGATGATGGAAGGGAGGGCAGGCTGGGGGGAGGGAAGTTGGGAGCACCCACTTTTGAAAAGGGACAGGATCAAAGCAGAGAATAGAACAAGTGGGAGGTGGGATAGGAGGGAGGGAAATATAGTCAGCGTTTTACAATATATCTACTATGTTATTGTTTTGCATTAGCCACACATGTACATCCTATACTAAACTGCTTATCTTCCCAGTAAGGGTGGGTGACAAGGGAGGAAGGGAATGAATCTGGAATTCAAAGTTTTAAAATCAAATATTCAAATATGTATGTATATATATATATATATATATATCTGAAATTCAAAGTTTTAAAATCAAATATTCAAATATGTATATATATATATATATATATTATCAGTACTATTTTACATGTAATTGGGAAATAAGATATACAGGCACTGGGGCATAGAGATCCACTGGAAAAGTTGAAAGGGTATGGGAGAAAATATGGGAGAGAGCAGATTGGAGGAGGAGATATCCTGTGGGACTGCTATTTTTGGGGGGTGGTAGAGGAAAAATGGGGAGAAAATTTGTAACTCAAAATCTGGCGGAAATGAATGATGTAAATCAGAAGTTAATAAAGCATTTGAAAACAAAACAAAACAAAAAAATAATTCAGATTAAACTTTAGTGTGTCATTTGTACATTTTTTTGGTGGAGAGCAAGTCATTAGATATTTACTAGTGTACCCTCCTTGAATTTAAGTCATCTGCCTTTTCACCCTTTAAGCCAATAATTCCTTGAATCATTTTGGAGAAACCCTGTTGCTGTCCTTTGAAGACTTCCTTAAAGTATTCTAATGTTATTGTTTAGTCATTTCTACTCTCCATGACCTCATTTGGAATTTTCTTGGAAGAAATACTGGAGTGGCTTGCCATTCTCCTCTCCAGCTCCTCTAACAGATGAAGAAACTGAGACAAATACAGTTAAGTGACTTTCCCAGGGTCACACAGCTAGTAAGTATCTGAGTCCAGATATTAACTCAGGAAGATGAGTCTTCCTGACTTCAGGCCTGCCCCTAAAGCATCCTATAGTATACATTTAATTTTATAAATTTAAACAATTTTAATTTAACTTACTTTGAAAATTCTTTGGCTTTCTCAATCTCCCTTCAGATAGTCTAAGGTATTCTGTGGTGTCTCAAAACTAAGGCTGGGAATCATTCTTTGGATGTATGTGGCCAGTGTCACAGAGTGTCAAGTAGCTGTGTAGTACTGAAGTCAAGTATAGTACTGAAATCTCTGCTGACCCAGTATCCAGGGAGGGAAATATTTGTATATCACACCCAGTCTTGCACACAGAGTCAAAGCAAAACTCCCTGCCAAGCCACCCAGATGTCTCAAAACCCAGGTACTCTGATATGATAGGGAGAAAAAAAAATAGCTCTCTTCCTTCCCTCAGCTGGACCCCTTCGCCACACCCCCTTCACCCCATCCCCTAGATATTATACTACACCATGTGGATGTGCAAACTGGGCCTGTGAAATTAATTATACTGTGAGTGCCTGGTAACGGATGAATTGTAAATTGTACATTATTAAAACAGCATCAGAGCACTGACTGATCTATTATTCTTTGGGGAATGAATGAAGATAAGGGCTCTATGTGCTTTGGAGGTCTTCCTTGCCTCCATATAGCAAGCTTGGAAAGGAAAATGTTATGATATTTGTTGTTGTTTTTCTGTGAGTTGATGCAAGTAGAAATTTTCTGTTCTTTGCTGTAATTATATTGCTGTGTGTACATGTATGTTGGCTTTAGATCCAGCGCTGTGCTGAGTTTCTAATGGGCACTTAGTAAGTGGTATTGGATTATGATTGCTGATGATTTGTACCCATGGATTCTATGTATTTATGTGTCAGTACTAACTGCAGTAGCCACTTAGGGTGACAGGATGTATATGTCTTAGCATGGCCTAGTCATGTAGCAAACCATTTTATTAAAGAGTGTCTCTGTTGTAGTTCAGAAAATAATAATAGCAAGCATTCATATAGGGCTTTCGGATTTACAAGATGCTTTATAAGTATTATCTTATCCTCACAACACTTGTAGGAGTGTAATGGAAATGCAAATTTAAAGATCTTCCCTGCCCCTAGGCTAAAGAGCACCTGGGTTGGGAGGCTTGTTTTTCAGTTGATACTTTTTGATTGGCCAGTGGGTCCAAAAGGTTGTTACATTCTCTGAGCCAGGAGAAGGCTATATAAGCCCTGATGTGTAGCTTTGTTTTGGGGCTCACTTTGAGAAGTGTTCTGTGATTTGATCTGGATTCTGGGAAGCCGTTGTCCAGAGTCCCCCGTCTTTGAAAAACCCAGATGTTGAAACCTAGATGTTGATTTGGTATGGATGTAATGGTTGGACAGTTTGGAAAGCTGTCTACTTGATCTGTTTCTGTCTTGATAATTCTGTCTGTGTATTCTGAAGTTCGGGGTGCTGCCCTTTTTCCCCTGAACTAGGTAAATGATACATATTTGACTGATTAAAGTAAGCTTGTTAACTAACGCATTTTGAGTTGCTTTCCTTTATCAAAGCAGATCCAAGAACCTGTGTTGGCAAACCCTGAGGACGCTTGGGGTGCTTGCTGCTACAAGGCGATAAGTGCTATTATTTCTCCTGTTTCACAGAAGATGAAACTGAGGCAGTCAGAGATTAAGTAACTGATACAATGCTACACAACTAATAAATGTCAGAGGCCCAATTGGACCTCAGCTCTTCCTCACTCCATATGTTTACTAGCTATGTGACCTTGGGCAAGTCACTTAACCTCTGCCTAGAGGCTAGATGGATCAGTGGATAGAACACTGAGCCTGGAGTCAGGAAGTTGTTATTTGGTTATTTTAGTCTTGTCCAACTTTTTGTGGCCCCATTTGGGGTTTTCTTGGCAAAGATACCGGAGTGGTTTGCCATTTTTTTCTCCAGCTCATTTTACAGATGAGCCTAGGTCACATAGTTAGTAAGTGACTGAGGCTGGTTTAGAAATCAAGTCTTCCTGACTCTAGCTCAGCACTCTATCCACTGTGCCAGCTAGCTGCCCAGAGTCAGGAAGACCTGAATTCAAATTTGTCCTTAGATACTTATTAGCTGCGTGACCCAGGGCAAGTCACTTAACCTCTGTTTGCCTGTATCCACTGAAGGAGGAAATGGCAAACCACTCCAGTGTCTTTGCCAAGAAAACCCCATGGACAATATTGGTGTGCTGTAGGTCACAGGGTCATGAAAAGTCAAACATGACTAAATGACAACAACCTCCCTCTAGGTTAAGTGCTCTATCCATTGGGATACCTAATATCCATTTGGATAGTATGGTACTATGCAAGGAACACTGGCTCTGGGGTCAGTAAACTTGGACTTGAACCCTTCCTCTGGTGATTATTTTCTATGTAGCCTTGGTCAAAGCTCTTAACTATCCTGAAATTCAGTTTCATGCTCTATAAAATGAAGGGGCTAAAGTAGATGACCTCTGAGGGCCCTTTCTGCTTTAGATCTGTGATCCTATGATTTAGAGTAAACAAGAAGAAGCTTAAAAATGATATTGAGCCTCTGTGTATATGTACATATGCACATATATGTAAATGAATGTCTGTGGCAACAGACAAAATGGTGGAAGTTTATAGATATTATGCTTATTCCTTTTATTTTGTTTTATTTTCTTGCTTTTTGGAGGGAGAAGGCAGGGCAATTGGGGTTAAGTGACTTGCCCAAGGACACATGTCTAGTAAGTGTTAAGTATCTGAGGTCAGATTTGAACTTAGGTCCTCCTGCTCCAGGGCCGGTGCTCTACTCACTGTGCCACCTAGCCGCCCCTGTTTATTCCTTTTAGACCTAGTAGGATGGTAATGGGGAGGTTGTTTCCATGTCTCTCTTTTACTGTGTAGAATGAAGGTCCTGGTGGCTTCCTACCCACCATGAAGTCCACCCAGATTGCCTCCTATATCGTTCAGCAAAACCAAAGGAACCTTATCACCAATTGACATTATTATATGAGCCTTCTAAGTAGAGCTTTTCACCAGAACAAGGAAGAAAATAGGTAGGTTTTTGTCTCAAGCTAGGGCTTAACTTTCTAACAGTGCTATTAAGGAATAGAATTTGCATTCTTGTGGTAGAGGAAAGCTCTCTGTGTTCAATCTAAAAGAGTTTTTCAGGAATACTTTTGAGGGAATATGCATATTAGGTAGGAGGTCTGTTCTAATTCTAAGATTCATTATCCTATGAAATATGGGACCTACTTACCCCTTGTTCTCAGTAGGATATGGACACCTCAGGATTGACTTACGAAGCCAATCAGGTATTTGTCTGAATCTTGCACACTTTTAGAGAGAGGAAGGGAGGAGATTCATAATAGCTGTCCACCAATTCAAGCTCAACCTCCTGGGGAAAGTGTCTTTGGAATTTGCCAGCTTGCTATTCTTATGTTTCTTTTTCCTAGGAAGACAGAAGTTTTGGTGTTATCAATATGGGTAAAGAAAATCAGAAGGGAATCTGAGAGGTGGAATCTCTCTCCCCCTCCTGGGAACAGAAATGGGTAACCACTTTTTCTTTGTCATAGGGAAGGGCAGGTTAATTCACACCAAACTTCTTAGGCAAAAAAAAAAATTTCTTTTAGCCTTACCTGAATGAATTAGAGTTAGGATTAGTAGGAAATAAGAGAAAGTAAAGGAAGATATGAGAGAAAGATTGGGGTGAAAAAATGGCCTCCTGCCATGATATAATTGATATGAAGACATTTTAATCCTTTTATGTTTCATGTCTCACCTCTGAATCATACTGGCTTGATGACCCAAGGTAAGTGACATTCTTTTAGTTCCTCAGGCAAATTTCTAGAGTAGGATTGTAACATAGGTGCTTTCCTTCATTGGTAGAAGTTTCCTCACTTGGAGTTCTCTATGTCAACGAAATCCCAGCAATGTAAAAACAGAAAACAAAAACAACCAGCTAAAACATATTCCTTTATACTTTGATGAAGGAATTGGGGAGGGAGAGGAGAAGAAAGGTGCTTTTTAATTCCACAAGAGTATTTCCCAGTTGTTCTAGACTTATATTTATTCTCCGGGTTCCACATCATTACTTTATCACCTTTCCTCAGTCAAAAGAATGAAAGGAATTCCAGGATATTGAAAAGGGGAGCACAATTATGCCCTTTATATGACAATTTAAAAAAAAATAACCAAATACTTCCCTAAAGCGATGGTCCATCATGGTTTTAAAGTCAGGTAGACGGGAGGAAAGGAGACCTGGGGTTGGAATAAGATACTATTAGGATAAGAAACAGGTAGGATTGTGGTATCTGATCCACCACACTGAGGAACAGGTGCCAGATATGAAGAGAAGAAGGCTTTGTGGCTATGGGGTTGATTGAGTCATGGCAGCAAAGTTGCATCAGTAAAGGTAATAGTCAGCCTTGAACATCTCTGCTGGGTTCCCTGACTCCCTCATTGTGCCTCTTCATTCCGTGAAACAAGTGGGGAAAATCTTTGGAACTTGTTCGGACCTTTTTCTTGACACAGCTTCCGCATCACCAGTATTGGGCTTGCATATAATGGAAAAACACCTTGTGTTGATTGATTAGGTTAAGACAAAGAAAAGAAACTGTTATGAGCATCTTAGCAGGCTATTTGATGCTTTGGGTTTCATTATGTTATTATTTATTATAAAGAAGTGGAAGGCTTCCACTATAGAAAAGCATCCTTAAGGACAAAGTAAAGGAATTCTAGAGCAGAATGCAACAGCCCTTGCCAAGGTTCCTAGAAAATGGAGCCAGAAGGACCTAATCTCAATCTCCCAGTCTCCTTCAGGCAACGTCACATGTGTGAGTGCAGTATGCCCCAAAATTCAAAAGAGGGCAGCAAATAACTTGTACTGCTTGCAAGAAGGGAAAAATATCCGAGTAACCTGAAGAATGTGAGAAGGGAAATGTGAAAGTACACATCATGACCAAGAGATTAGACTAAATGTACTAGGGATTTGGGTCTCTAGGACTGTGTGTTTACATGTAAAGCCAGTATTTAATTGAGTAGTGATGCCACCAAATGTGGCAGCGCTGAGGGGATGCCTGCATCCCTATATGACTAACTGGTATCATAGAAATGCTGTGGAAGTAACGCACACCTCCGGGAGTGGAATAAAAGACTCAGTGATAGAAAATTGGTATCCAAAATAGGCAGGGCTACTGGTAACCTGAGGCTAGGATCTGACTGCCCTCTGAGGGCTTTTGTCCTGGGTTTGCTTCTGCTTTTCTTACAGTGAACAGTGAGCTGCTAGTTCCTGGGACAGCCCCAGGCTCAGGAGCTGCAGACCTGCTGTCCATACAGCATAGACTGAGCTGAGTTCCGCAGTGCATAAGACAGACAATAAGGGGAAGGGAATCCTGCTTTCCAAGGGACTTCACTGAAGTTTTTGTAGCCCAAAGGTGGGAAATCTTTGGATTACCCAGAGTCACATAGTTATTACTATTCCTTGAATACTCGACAAATCAATGCTGCCTATAGGACAAGGGTTCTTGCCCTTTTTTGTGTGTCATGGACCCCTCTGGCAGTCTGGTGAAGCCTACGGATCTCTTCTCCCAATCATGCTTTTAAAAACATAAAGTGAAAAACATATGATTGCAAAAGAAACCAATAATAGCAATGATAACCATAGTAATGTTTATATAGCATTTGAAAATATATAAAGTACTTTACATATATTATCTCATTTCACCTTTACAGTAACCCTGGGAGGCAGGTGCTATTACTACCCCCTTTTTACAGATGAGGAAAGTGGGGTGCAAAAAGCTGAAGTGACTTGTGCACTAGGGTCTAGTGTCTAAGACCACATTTCAGCTCAGCTTCTCCCGACTCCAGGTCCAGAATTCTATCCACTGTGCCACCTAGCTACAAGAATGTTTTTCCTATCCAAGTTCAAAGATGCCCTGAAATTTATCCACAGATTTCAGTCAAAGAATTCCAGTTTTAAGAGGATCAGAGAATGACCCTGTTTCATCTATAACATGGATATGAGGCATATAACTCAATGACAGCTTTGCGGAGAAGCCCTGTGCATGTGGGAAAGGGAGAAGACAGAACAGTGAAAACCTTAATGTGTTATTTTGAAAATAATATATGTAACATCTGGCAAAATATCTGGTCAAAAAGTTAAATGCCTTTTCACAGTTTATAATTATCCTTCCTACTTAAGTAGCTCTTAGATAAATATCACTACCATGCTTCCTTCTAAAAATCAGTCAATCATTTAATCAAGAAGCATTTATTAAGCATTTGCTAGGTGCCAGGCACGAAGCTTAGCACTGGGGATACAAACACACACACACACACACAAAAAGAATTGGTCAGGAGTTTACATCCTAAGAACATGCAATGTCTATGAGAGACACTTCTTGCCTTATAAAAGGTCAAACCTCTTTTTACTTTGAACAATAAGAAGGTACCTGAAAATAATTGAAAATATGAGTCTCAGTTTCCTCCTCTATAAAATGAGGGGGTTGGGCTGGCCTGGGTGATCTCTAAAATAACTCCTGACTTCAAAACATTAACAATCTATGACTCTGTTTTTGTACTCCATCAACAAGTTAGCCCACTGCACTTAAAATGTTAAACAAACTCCATTAGGACATGGAAAACATCAATTATCTTTTTTTTTTCCACCCCTGCCTAGAAAGTAACAGATGCTCTATTGTCTAGATACACACCTGATGCTAGAGAAAGGGTTTCTGAGAAACCTGCCCTAAAATCTTGCACTGATTTAATATTAAACAGTTACTACAAGGAAGAGGAAATCAGTCCCTTTATAGCTGTTGGTCAAGGTAGATTCTTTTCATATGTAGAATAATTTTTTTTAAAAAGCTAGAATTGTTAACAGGTTCACAGCCTATATTTCTTTGTATTCACTACCAGATTCAGAAAATAGCTTAGCTTGCTTTTCTTTACCCTCATACTGGGGACACAGTGGGTCGGTAGACTTTTACGGTTTTTCCAGTAACCTGTAGTAGAATCATTAGTGTAGAGCTGGAGGAGAACCTTAGGGGCCATCTAGTCCAACCCCTTCACCTTACAGATGAGGAAACTGAGACTCATGGAGGCTAAATGATTTGCCCAAGATAGCACAGGTAATATGTATCAGAGGCAAGAAGTGAGCATAGTTTTGTTAACTCTAGAGTGGGTCATCATGCTACTGTGCCATGCTCCTTTGCACAGGTAATCTCTTGTAGCCTCCTTCCAAAAATTTGGTCCCTAGGAATTCACCCTCTTAAATAGATCCATCCAACCAGGGGAGCCTTTCCCAATGAGGAATAGTCCAGCTCCTGAAGTCTGGCATGCAGCTTTTGCACCTTCTGGCCTTTGATCCTCTCAACAATGATACCAGCACATAAATCATAAATTCAGAAAGGGAGATTGTGTTTATGAGAATTTTTTTGAGAAGGAAATGACCTGCAGCAAAATAGACATGCATAAGCTAAAAGGCCACAGATATTTAGGATTTTTGAGAATAAGTACTAAATTAAATTTAGATTCTAACTGATCCTCAGAATAGAATATGGCAAATTCATATTGGGCTGGTGATATGCCTTACTTATCATAGTATTCCCAACTGGCATTCCTAGAAAACTTGAGACAGTTCCAGAGAGGACACACACACACACACACACACACACACACACACACACACGCGCGCGAGTCCGAAAAAATCATGTAATCTTTCCAGGTCTCAGTTTTACTATCCATAGTATAAGTGAGTTGTAACTCTGAAATGGTATGATTTTTTAATAAGCTGCTGATATGGTACACTCCAAAATGTTGTTTTTTTTTCTAGATATCTGAGAGGTAGTATGACGTATCATAGAAAGAGCTGGCATCAAAGTCAAGTGGTCCTGAGTTCATGTATTGCCTCTGATACGTGTTGGCCAGTGTGGCCTTCCCTGTGACCCAGACAACATTCTAAGACTTAAGATGCATGGTTGCCTGTCTGCATTGGTAGAAGGGGCTTCCTCATGTTTGCTAGTGAAATCCCAGACCCAGACCTAAAAATTGTGTAATTATCTGTTCAGAATTTCCTTAAGTTTAAACTGGAGGGGTAAAGATATGGGTATCAGTACTTATGGGGAGTCTAGAGCTTAGAGGAACTTCAGATTGCATCTGGTTCAACTCTCATTTTAGAAGAAACTGATGTCTAGGGAAGTAGAGATTTGCCTAAGATCACACAGGTAGTAAGAACAGAGAGAGAATTTGAACCCAGTTCCTCTCATTTGCTAGCCAGTGCTCTTCCTGCTGTACCATACTGTCTCAGATGTATCATGAAGTACAAACATTCACAGCAACACTGTGGAAGCTTAAAAAATGATCAAATTTACATCATTCTCAGCAATAACATGTACAGAGACAGAAATGCCTACTGTTCTATTGAATCATCTCTAAAATGTGAACTGTTTTTATGCTTACTTAAATACTTCAAAAGACCAGCAATTTCATCCAATATCACCTTTATCTCTGCATAAGACTGCAAAACTCCCCCCCTTTCCCAAAATTTGCATCAGTAAATAGATTTACCAATTGCTCTAGCTAATGAATGGATGGATGGATGGATGGATGGATGGATGGATGGATGGATGGATG
>NW_027185810.1:8607947-8633190 GCF_028583685.1 Petaurus breviceps papuanus | reverse complement strand
ATGGATGGATGGATGGATGGATGGATGGATGGATGGATGGATGGATGGATGGATGGATGAATGAATGAATGAATGAATGAATGAATGAATGAATGAATGAATGAATGAATACAGAAAAATTTACCTGGTGGCCAATATTCCAATAATGAACCTCTCTGAATCTTGCTGGGCTGGTTATAGGATCACAGATTTAGAGCTGGAAGCAAATTTTAAATCTAAATCATGAGCCATCTGGTATGTCCCTCCACTCATTTTATATTTGGAACAACTGAAGACCAGAGAGCTTAAATGACCAAGGTCATATAGGTATTACGTGGCAGAAATAGGGTTCTGAGAACAGAATTTTGCAATCTGATAAGAATTATAGCTTGTGCCCGGCTACTATACTCTCCTAAGACCCAGGTTCAACTCTATGCCAAAATGTAACACCAAAATAGGATTCTGATCCAAACCTCTGTTTCATCACTGCTATGGCCTTTTGGCAAGAGATAAAATAGGGGTGTCAGTGAGGGAATAGTGGAAATTGTATTGGAAGACAAAAGGCATTTTAATTTCAATTTTTCCATTAACTGACTTTGATGCTTTGGACAAGTGAATTATCTTCTCTGCTTCCTCACCTACAAAATATGGGAGGTGGAGTAGAGAAGCTGTAATGTTCCTTCCCATTTTACAATCACAAACCTAGATCTTGAAGGGACCACTGGTGTTATCTACTACAACTCATTCATTTTTACCATCGAGGATATTAAGACCCAGTGAGGTTATTCGATTTACTGAGGTAACATCAATGATAAGCGTGGAAGGTGAAATTTGAACCTAGGTCTTTTGACTCTTTTGACTCAATAGCCAGTGTTCCTTATATTATCACCCTTTGAAAAGCCTGTGTTGTTGAAAAACAAAACAAACAAACGTATGCTTGCTTTGCTGAGTTTGCTATCTCTGCCTCCTTGAAATTACCTTTGTGCCCTTTAAAACTTTTACATATACTCAGCCTACTTGAAAACAAAACAGAACACACTTGCCCTTTTCTCCTTCTGCCTCTCTGAAAATCATAGGTGGGAGATGACAGGTAAGTTGTTTTGTTTTTTTTTTTGGGGGGGGGGTGGGTAGCAGGGAGTTCCATGGCTGTTGAGTCTTAGGCAGCTAAAAGGCATTTTTCTGTAGGTGTTACATAGAGGGCACCTTCTTTAGATACAAACCCACTAAACGAAATCATGGGATGGATAGTAGGACCTGAGTAGCAGATGAGGAAATGGCAGGGGCACTTTAAGAGATGATGAGAAGACGGGTTTTATCATCAAAAAAAAAATGAGGAGAGTGCTTTTTTGTGAAAAAATTCTTCACCTTCCAAAAGGATTCACAGTCAAATTCTTTTAGTAAGCCCTGCTTCCCTCCAGTGCATTTAAGATGATTTGATTTCCCCCAATTCGATTTCTTTACAATATGGACCACAAACAAATCCTTATTACCTAAAATGAGGTACATCTGCACCAGTATCTCACTTTCATAGCTGGTCCATTGACAGTTGACAGCTGTTAATCAGGCCTGACTTGTTCAGTCACTCCCTAATCCCAAAGCATACACAAAAGTTGGGATAAGAGCCCAGGCTGACAGACCATTTTCGCTTTCGACATCAGGCACAGAGCAGAAACTGTCCCTGGCTACAGCATAAGATGCTTGTTGAAATTTTTCTTTTTTCAGGTGAATCCAAAAACCCTTCCCATTGGGGCACTGCTGCTTAGACTAGGTTGGTCTGTCCATGTCTCTTTTTGGGTACCATGGAGACATAATTATAAGGAATAGTGATGATCTTGAGGAGTATTATGTATAACTTCCTCAAATAATCAGGATAATTAAGACTGTTTAGAAAATTTCTTTTTCTCTATGTTCTTTTGAAGTTTATATCTTAGAAAAAGAGCAAACTAACATCTTTTGTTGGCGTGGCTAGATGGTGAAGTGAATAGAGTACCAGCCCTGGAGTCAGGAGAACCTGACTTCAAATCCAGCCTCAGACACTTAACACAAGAATTAGCTGTGTGACGTTGGGCAAGTCAGCAAGTCACTTAACCCCAATTGCCCTTCAAAAAGCAAAAAATAACAAACAAAAAATCCTAACATCTTTTACGTTTTCAGTAAAGCAAGTGCTTTAGGACTCAAGTGATAACCAAAGTTAGTGAGGTCTCATTCTGACTTCTTCTAGAGAAGTCTATCCCACTTTCTCCATTCTAAAGTAGCTCCCATCACCTGGCCATGTAACCTTGAGCAAATACTTAACCCCAATTGCTTAGGGGCAGCCAGGTGGCTCAGTAAGTAAGAGCACCGGACCCAGAGTCAGGATGACCTGGGATCAAATCCGGGCTCTGATACTTAGTACCACACCCAGAAACAACTGGCTGTATAACTTTGAACAAGTTACTTAACTCCGATTGCTTTAAAAAAATAAAGTAGCTCCCATCTCTTTAGAAACTAGTATCACCAAGCTTCCTTCTGTTCTCCCTACCTAGGAAGATACTCTTACTACTGCCTTTCCGCTGACATCATGTTAATTCTTTCTCCTTGTGTAATAAGAGCTTTTGGTGGATTGACATTGAAACCAAGCAGCAGCAGAAGCCAACTGTGTGCTTGGACTCCCTTTGTAACCACAGATATTTGGGAATACAATTGTGGAGAAACAATTAGCTCAAAAACCCTTTTCAAGTAGGATTTGACCCGTGTTCTCTTTTCCCCTTTGCTATTCGACCTCTTTATTATTAACTTAAGATTGGTAAACTGCTTACTTCTGGGGGGAAAATAAAACTTTGATGTAACTCCCAGAGTAAAATATTGTGTGAGGTAAGACATTTAAGGATAAAACAAAATAAAAGCCTCCTTCAGAAGTGGAGGGGGATAAATGATTTCAAATATCTGTACTGAACATTCTACTACCAGGAGTGGGGACTTGAGGTGTAGACCTGCTTTTAGCTGCATGACCTTGAGAAAATCATTTGTTCTCTCTGGGTCCCAATTTGCTCAATTGTAGAGATGTTAAAATAGATGATCTTTAAGGTCCTTTCCAGTTCAAACATTCTATCATTCTGCTTGTAAAGCCATAGGTGTTCTGAGATCCTTGTTTGAGAGAAATAAAATATAATTTATTTTAAATTGTCTTAGCAAAAAAAAATATATATAACATTAGACCCACTTTAAGGTTTGCAAATCACTTTAAGTATGTTATCTCATTTGGTCCTCAAAACAACCTTCTGACAGAGAGACATAGAGAGAGAGAGAGAGACAGAGACAGAGACAGAGACAGAGAGACAGAGATAGAGAGAGACAGAGAGAAAGAGAAAGCCAGAGATAGAGAGACAGAGACAGAGAGAAAGAGAGACAGAGAGACAGAGAGAGAGAGAGAGAGAGAGACAGAGAGAGAGAGAGAGAGACTATTATTATCCCCATTTTATAGATGAGGAAATTGAGGCTAGGAAATGTAAATGACTTGCCTAGGGTCATATAGCTGTAAGTATCTGGGGCTGGGTTTGAATTCTGGCCTTCTTGAATCCAAGCCCAGCATTCTAATGTTTAACTCTTATCCATCAGAAAACAAAACAAACAGAAAGCTCTAATGATCCTTTTTTTTGCTTTAGTAGTATATAATGATAATTGAAATTCATAATGGTGACTCTGAGATCCTACAAAAGCTTCTGAATTACCCATTTAATTGTTATGGGTAGCCTGGTTTTTAGAGAAGCAGTCCTCAGTGGTGGGAAGTACACCAGAATTGTGGTCATTAATAGTTAGGATTGAAATCCTCCCTTTCCCAGTCCCAGATATTAACTAGCTCTGAGATGATGGGCAAGTGACTTAGGCTTTCTGAATCTCTCTATTTGTTTGGCTATTGTATAAAATAGGGCAGCTGTGAGGATCAATTAAGATAACTTATGCAAGAAACTTTAAGTCTTAAAGTGCTATGTAAATGGGAGCTCTTACAGAGTTTCAGTTTGTATTGTTCTGTTCTTTAAAATTTGGTAATCTATGTATGCCACTTATGGAAATTTCCAAGAAATCTGAATCATCAATTAATGACAACACTTTTCCCAACCATTATGAACCAGTAAGAGTTAATTATATATGACTTTTAAAAATGAATCCCAAATAGACAAATATTATGGTGTTTTGTCATTTTAAATTTCAGTGTGACATTAGATTTGTGCAAAGAATACATCTAGAACCACAGAATTTTAGAGCAAGAAACTTCTTTTTAGAGATCATCTAGTCTAATTTCCTTATTTCACACATAAGGAGAGTGGCAAAAATGGAATTAAATGCCTAGATCTCTTGACTTCCAGACCATCTTTTCTACTTCTTCATGCCATTCATAAAACTTACATGAGATATTACTGTACTTTAAAAATGCTGATAGTGACTATGTTGGACATGATGGAGAAATAAGCTCATTGGTAATATGCCATTGACATTCTTGTCTATACTAAGAAAGTGAAGGAAGGATATGACCAATTAACAGATTGATTCTATAAGTCAAGATTATCATTATGGTGATAAACCACATGGATATTAGACCACATTATTAGACCATATTAGCAAGATTTGTTTGCCTTAAGTTATTGGGATGATGATTTCAAATATCCTTTCCATTTGGTCTGTGTAGACATAGGCCATGAATTAGCATTTCCCTTTGCTCCTGAACCAATTTAGAGCACAACTGGCAGGTTTTGATTAAGAATGTTGGCCTCCATCCCCAAGTGGTAATTTTCTTTGTAGTTGAGAGATTGTCCTTCATTCCGTGTGTACGAAAGTCAGAGAAATCTCTATGGTAATGCCTTTTTCCTGCTAGAACAATTGAAAATAAATTATATTTGATTTACCTTCTGACAGACATCATGGAATACCTGTGGTTTTGCAAGTAGATGCATATAATTGTACAACTGGAAGTGACTTCTCACTGGCCTAGGGTCTTAAAGCTATGAAGCTGTAAGCATAGAATAATAATACAACCTATGAATGGTGTGTTTCTTCCTTCCACTGATGGTTACTCTCCTCCTACTCACTTCTTAATGACAGCAGTCAGTAAGGAAAGAATTGATGAGTGTCAGTGCTGGATTAGTGGTCAGTGCATTAGCCCAAGTGTTGGGAAACCTCATGATAGCTACATGACCTTGGGGAAATTATTTACTCTCCTTGGGTCTCAGTTTCCTCATCCATAAAATGAAGAACTTCAGTCGATCTAAATGTTTTAAAAGACCAGTTGATATAAATGCTTTCTATGTCTAAACTTCCATGATTCTCTGTTGAAACCTGCTTTTAAAAAAATACTTGCTAATATACTTATGACCTAAGAAAAAGGTTATATGCTGATACTCCTATCACTCTTTAATGACACACTCTTTAATGAGAGAGTATGATATAGTGGATTCAGAAACAAGACTTGGAGGGAAGAGTTTGAATCCCAACTTTGACACTTAAACTATAGTGAAGCAAGAAATGAGTTTTTTTAAACCTCTATGAATTTTAGTTTCTTCATTTGTAAAATAGGAATGACAGTAATAATAATAATATGTGTACTACCTACTTTGTAGGTTGGTTGTATTTAGTAAAGTGCTGTATAATTTTGAGATACAAATAATAAGATCAAGCAAAATCAGTATGTTAGTTATATCTGGAAATGTATGCCTCATTTGTATCTAAGTTACTATCTTTCTGCCAAGAGATGAGAGACATACTTCCCTAATCATCTTCTAAAGTCTCTAAGGCTATTTTTCATCTGCTGTGTACTTATCTTGTATGCTCAGATTTATATGTGCTTTCTCCTTCATTAGAATGTAAGCTCCCAGAGGGAAGAGACTGCTTCTGCCTTTTCTTTCTATTCCTAGTGCTTAACACAGTGCCTGGCATTTGCTAAATTGATTGGCAGATTGAGTTGTATACAATCTTTTTAAAGATCGTATGATATATGTATGGATTCAAGTCTTGGTTCTACTGCTTTCTGTGTTACTTTGTTGTAATGCCATACACAAGCAGCTTTCCAGAAGAATGCTACTGTGAACAGCTTTTAAGGTTCTGATTACACAGTAGAGTGATCACTCTATTTATTCCATAACAAATCAAAGCAAAACTTTCACAGAAAAGACACTTCAGATATACTAATGCTCTATCAGTAGAACATTGACTTGGTACAACAATTCAGGAAAACAATTTGGAACAATTCTAGAAATGTCACTAAACTGAATATGCCCTTAGGCCTAGTGATGTCACCACAACTGGGCATGCATCCCTA
This sequence comes from Petaurus breviceps papuanus, assembly GCF_028583685.1. NCBI lineage: Eukaryota > Metazoa > Chordata > Mammalia > Diprotodontia > Petauridae > Petaurus > Petaurus breviceps. Next base: position 8,626,919 of record NW_027185810.1, on the reverse strand, counting down.
AGGAATTCAAGGCACAGGAAAAGGTCCCATATATAAATACACATATAAATTATTGCAGCTCCATTTTCAGTGGCAAAAAATTGAAAATCAAGTGGTCACCTATCTCTTGGGAATGACTAAAGAAATTGTGAAATATGGATATAATTGATATGATGAATATAATAAATGATGTAATTGATATAATTGAATACAATAAGACACGATTATGAAGAATTCAGAGAAACTTGGGAAGACTTTTGTGAACGAATGAAGAATCAAGAAAATAATTTAATGTTTAACATGCTTGTACATGTATAACCTATATCAATTGCTTGCCACCTTGGGGAAGGGGGAAAGGAGGGAGGGAGGGAAAAAATTTGGAATTCAAAACCTTATAAAAATGAATGGAAAACTATCTTTACATGTGATTGGGAAGAAAACACTATTTACAATTTTTTAAATGGGAATATAAAAAAGACAATAATTTACACAATAACCACAAGGAAAACAACGTAATATTCATGAGAAAGTCTGACCAATGCAGTGACCAATCTTGACTTCAGAAACCTAATATTGAAATATTCTTTTTTCCTGCCACCAGAGAAGTGGTAGACTACAGGAACAGAATGAGGCATAAGTGATCATACATGACCAGTGGGTTGGTCTGTTTTGCTTAACTACACTCCTTTGTTACAAAGGAATAGGGGTGGGGGGGTGGCAGTAAGGGAGTCACTGGGAAATGACATCATCAATAAACCATTTCTTTATTAAAATAAATACTCTAGCATTACAAGGATCAAAAGAAGAAATATATATATATATGTATATATATAAAGTATCTTGTAATGATAAAGTACCTTATAAGTGTAAATAGTTTTTCTACAAGATAACCTAGCAGGTTAAAAATAATTCAGTCAGGAATAGTGTTGTTTTATGGTTGCAAATTTAGACCCCACTTCCATTTGTAAAACATGGAAATATTCAAATGAAAAGGAAAAATAATGGAAAATCCATATGGGAATATAGAAAGGAATATTCTGGTCTCAGTTGGGAAGATTGAGTCCCTCTGACACAGGTTAGCTGAGAGACCCCGGGCATGTCACAACCTCCTAGTGTTCTTAACAAGTAAAAAGTCATACAGAAAGTTCTGATATATGATCGTAGAAGTTCTTTTATAGTTACATTCACAGATGATATTATAGGTCCAGTTTATTTTTTTTAGATTAGTAAAAAAATTACTTTTTTTCTAACAAAGTATCCCTAGAGAGTGCAAAAAGAAGGATAATCATAAAAACGAATTTTCCTTGTCAGTGGCTTTTCAATTTGTCACTTCCCAATTAACTATAACTTGGGTGGTACCCCAAGTAGGCACTGCTGAAGCAAACTTTCCCTCATTTTGTGGCCAGAGAATCACCAGAAGTTATTCAATATTGTCAGTCTATAAACAGCATGTGAGGCTAGACATATAAAATGTAAGGGAATTATTAATTTAGAGCAGGAAAAGATGTAAAGTCCACCCCCCTCATTTTATAAATGAAAAAGGGGGGTTGGCGGTGGTTCAGAGCAGAGAGTTACTTGCCCAAGATTATCTAGAGAGTAAATGAAGGAGGTTGGATTTGATCCCAGGCCTTTTGACTCCAAATTCAACAATCCATTGTACCATGTAACTCTGGGATAAAAACTCATGAAAAGCTGAATGTGGACCCAGCATGAGTATATGGACTTTGGAGAATATAAATTCAGAGCCTTGTCCTCTGGGCTTATCTACACCTTTACTTGAGCAAATCAGTAACTCTCCAACAGGAGAAAGTCCCTCTGTACTTTTACCTGTGGCAGTGGGAGAGAACCAAACTCAAAGAATGGGTATGAAACATTTTTGAAGACACAGCATAAATACTAAGTAGAAGCTTCTAAATTCTTAATTTTTAACAATATAACCCCTTTATGGTTTGCATTATCCCTAAGTCTCACAGTATTACTGGAAGGTGGGATTTTCCATTTTATGAATCAGAAAACAGAGACTTTCAGAGTAATGATTTGCCCACTGCTGAGAAGGAACACTTCAATTAGGTTGGGATTGAACTTGTCTTTTCTCCAAGTGTAGTCAGTCAAAAGGCATTTGTTAAATAGGCTTTCCATTACACCTCACTTCTACAAGTGTTTTATTTACGTATACATTTCCCTTAGCATCTTCGAGGGTCTATAGAGGAACTCTAAATTTCTTTACTTAATGCTCATCTAATGGATTGTGAAGTCACCGTAGCCTTCAGTGTATGACAACCATCTCTGTCTGTTTACATGAGTTTGACTATCAGGTTATAAGTTTAAAATAAAGTTTCAGGAACTGGCTAACGTGGTCAGAGGAATTAATTAATTACCTAATGACCAATTTACTCTCAGATAACGTAACTGTCACAGGGACTATTGGCAAGAAGAATATATCTGTGTGATCCCATAAAGCACTAAAACATTAGCAAGAATGGTAAGAAAAATTAGGGAAAAATGTGTTATGGGAGATAGGGTGATATGGAAGTTCAGTATTCAATTTTATTTGGTGTCAAATTCCTTCTTTTTTTTTTGCCTTTTGGAGGGCAATTGGGGTTAAGTGACTTGCCCAAAGTCACACGTCTAGTAAGTGTGTTAAGTGTCTGAGGCCACTTTTGAATTCAGGTCCTTCTGACTCCAGGGCCGGTGCTGTATTCACTGTGCCACCTAGCCGCCCCTGTCAAATTCCTTCTGATGAAAGGTTGTTTCTTTCCCCCCTAGTCTCATGAGATTCATCCTTTATTAAAAAGAACTTACCAAAATACTTACTTAATTTACTATATTCATTAAATTCACACTATAACTTATTAGACAAATAAAATACATTGAAGAAAATTTCTAAATATGGTAAGAAGCCTTAATAGCTTCCAAGGACCTATTGATATATGTTCTAATATGTATGTTTAAAATGGCTGAAACATGATTTACATGATATACAATGAGAGGAAGAGGTATGACATCTTTAAATAAATGGTGAGCACATACTACAATTTAGTATCTTATTTTATCAGAGTCCATTAGAGCCCATTAGAGTCCACTTCCATGCAAATTTTTTGGAAATTCTTTTGGTTACGGTATTTTTGTGTTAAATAATTAAGATGCAAGAAAATCAAGGTGAAAAATATGTCGAGGACATTTATATTTTAATTTCTAAGATTAAAATTCAGGGGCTCTATGTTTACTTTCTAGCTGAGAAATGTAAAGTGTGAACAAGATCTGTTGTTCTTGCTACTTGGAATGTTGGGTTTACACTTTTCATTGACACAGAAGGGATTTTCACATTAACTTCAATTTGCACAGACCCCTCCACATGTTCCCTTATGTGAACACGCCATGGAGACCTTTGAATGCTATAAAGCTACGTCATCAGCCTCCATTTCTGAATTACTTAGCTTTAGTAGGTATAGAAGAAGTAAGCAACATTGTTCAGATCTGAAAGTTTGTTCTGTTGAGATTTTGCACACGGATGATGCTATTTAGGACAAGGACAGGCCAAAGATTTTCATAAGTGACTGTGCATACTTAATTCAGGAAGTATTTGGAAAACAAAATATATTTAAACAATTCAATGAAAAATTTAGACTACTTTCAATTAGATATATATGACTGATCTTTACTCCATTTTTTAATTAAGGAAATGTACTAGGTTCTTCTTTGCAAAGCTTTCCATCAGCACCTTTTCCATATTGATTGCTGTAAGAATAAGGTATAGTCATCACTCAAATTAACATCCAAATACTGCTTATACCGTGATTCTTTTGAGCAGCATTAAGATTTTCATAAAATACCTTAAGTTTTAATAGCTAGGTGGTGAGAGGAATAATTTTTTATGCATGGGTTGAGACTTAAACTGTTTGTAAATGAGGGAAGATTTATATTCAACATTTATACAGTAGTGAAAGAATTCATATCCCCTTGTGGAGGAGGGTAAACAGAAGGGCTTTCTCCCAGAGGTTGCTCTGGAGGGCATACTGCTGGGTCCAGTAGAACCAAGAGTGCAGAATTAGACTAGTTAGCCTAATCAAAGTATGGAAGACAGCATTATAAAGGTATTTGTATCTGTATATTAGAAATGTTTCTTTTGGTGTATTTTGCTCTCTAAGCCTTACAGAGCTACTGAAATTATAGCTTTTATGGTTACTGTTATTTATTTGTATTTTTATAGCCAAGTTTCCTATCCATCACATTCCAGAGCTTTTACTTGAGGGACCATGACCCACTAAGCAGATCAGAAAGGGAAAACATCTAGATTTTCAACCAGGATTTTCTCTGGTTTTCAGTTCCTTGAGAGCAGGGGACCATGTCTTGATAACATATGAATCATCCATTCACAGTAACTAACATGGCATCTTGCACATAGTAGGCACTCAGCAAAGTGTTGAATTAAATTTGAGTAACATTTTATAAAATAGAGCTACATTTTCCCTCACATAATAGAAGACATTGTAATTAACTTAGGTAATCAAATTAACTCCTCGATAATGAAAAACCAAGTAACAGTATAAGTCAAATAAAAACAAACAAACAAAATAATGTCTATCCAGGGACAATTTGTGGTTATAGAAGGCACCTGAACCTTGAGATTTTGAAAAACAAAATTATGAAAAAAAGATTTAGCAATTCAGTTAAAGCTTGACAGTTGAAGCCAAACTTACAAAAGTCCTAAGTATTTATGCTTTCTAAAAGGAAAAAGCAGATTTTTCACTTTTAAACATCAGAGATGTTTGAAATGTCAGGATTTTATAACAACCCTAGAAATAGCACCCACTGTGTGAGATACATTTTTTTCCCTTTTGATGTGATAAATGCCTCTTTCTTTTTTATGTCTAATGTGTGCCAAGAACCCAAATTGAAATAGAAAAATTCTGGCCAAATATCCAGATAGTATCTAGATATTAAACCAATTTTTCTGGATATTTGCAAGTAGCTAGATAACTGATTTGAATTTTTCTTTTTCACCTAAACATTTAGTAGCAGGAGCAGTTTGTATTTAGTATTTAGAATGAAATAAAAAATAATAAATTCTGTATCTAGTTTGCAGAAGGAAATAATGGAATTCAAATATATTTTTTCTTTCTAAACAGAGATTGCCCAATTTGAAAAGAGGATGGCTACCCATCTCCTATTGCTTAGTAGAGAAGGTGTGGAGAAGTCAAGTCTTGAACGGAATAAAGACTATGAAACAGTTCCCTTTTCCTTAAAACTTTTTTTTCCTTTCCAGGTAAACAGGTATAAGAGAAATGTAGCATCAATAGACAAAATTCAGAAAACATTGCTTTTTAAAAAAAATTTATAATTTACCAGGGTAACTTATGTGTGTCAATTGGCTTAGTTAGGTAAGATTCAGCAGACAGGCATGACAAATTTCCAAATAAAATAAAATACTGGCTGGGTATCAAATGTTTACTTCCCACCAAAATTAAATTGGAATAAAAAAGGGGAAAATTCCCCTTCTTTTTAAATAACAAAGAAAATAGTCAACAACATTCTTTAGTTTCAGAATTTCAGAAGAATGTTTTAGTATTATCCTCGAAACATTTAGATGAGTATTGAAATAAAAATGAATTTCATTTCAACAAATCCGTATTTGACTTGACTAGAATCAACATCAAATATATTAAATTCTATAAATATCAAATACCAGTAGAGTGTCATTGCAGTAAGGGGTAAAATTGATGGAGAAGATATAAAGAGCTCAAATAAATAGAAAGGATTTGGACTTGCTTGAGTATAATGGACCTTACTGTGTTTTTATTTAGAAAGTGTTCAATTTTTTTTATTCGATGTATTTCCACTTCAACTCACAACTAGGGACCGTGATAATTCATTTTCTCACAAATATTTGGCTTCAACCTAATAAAAAGTTCCTTGGGTCTATAATACTTTTATCATCTGAAACAAATCCTCTCACTTTTTTTTCATCAAACAGAACCATGTTACACTGAGTTGTCCAGCTATTTACAAAGCACCCAATTAAATCCTACTTAATTCACTCATACTCTGAAAATTCCATCTAAGTTGTGTGCAGGCTACTGATTGCAGAAGATAACTAACACTCACATAACCTTGATAGTAATATCTAGTCTGGAAAAATTTACTACCCCAAAGGAAAAAAATAGAAATTAAAAATAGACCTTTCAAATAAATGTGAAGGATTGAAGAAATAAGGCCAAAGAATCACAGTACAAGACAGGTAAAACTACTTTAATGTTCACATGTAAAAGTTACACATCACAAGAGACTTAACAGTTTCTTAACTGTAACTAACAGCTGTAGTGAAAATCATTTTATATAAAAAATAATCTAGATGCGGCCATCAGATTTTTATTTTTTTTGGTCTACTTAACGTTTGAAGATTGACTTACAACATACCCCTGCTTGAAGGATTTGCCATTATGCTGTTTTCCCCAGTCACCTATCATTATTCTTTGGAGAAAGGAAACAGTAACTATTTATTAGTAGGAGTTTGTCCTTTGGTTGCAAGCAGAGAACATTTTTTTGTTTCTATAATTTATTATTCTATACAGACATGTAAGTTTGTGATTATTAAGCTTTAGTGTAAAATGGAGTAATGAAGTTTGGTGAGTAAATTTCTTTTCATTTTGATGCAACAACAGATTTCTTACACTCTTAAAGATCCAAGCATTTACCCACCCAATATGCATAAGTCTTTTAGAATCCACTTTTTGCACCTTTAAAAGAAAAAACAAACAAAAGTCCGCATATTTCTTCTAAATGCTCTTCTTATATAATACACTAAAAAGCCCTGGATCTCAAGTGACAGTGTATTTTCAGAATGTATGGTACAAATACAAGGTTTTCCATCTACATTAAAGAAAACACATTTTGTATGGACTCAAAACAAGTTTATTTGTGATTAAACATCTCATGCAGTCATGCAGGACCACTAGCTATAACTGTAACTTCCGAGTCTAAGACATTGGGCAAAACAAAAACAAATTAAAAGCCAAACCAAACAAAAAAGACATTCCAGATATTTTCATATTGTCAGTTCTGTAACTGAGCTGAAAAATAATTTTCCAAAAGAAACAGTCCCACAGATTAAGAAAACACACACTTATAATATTTACAAAAAATATTTAATTAAAAATATTTTATAATTACAGTAGTCTATTAAAGCATATACTTTTCTCACACTTATAGAACATCTCTATATATACAGTATGAAATGTCACTCAGTTATCTATACAATATGTAACATTCTCACAGGGAGAAGAAAGTTCCCTGGCCCCAATATAATCATCTATTTTAAACAATAGATGTCAAAAATATCTACAATGCTCTGGTAGATTAGTAAAGCTTCAAAAAAAAATTCAGCTCCTTGGTCACAAAGTATACTGCTAAAGTTTGATTTACTCTTGGTCTTCTATTCATCAGTCCAGTCACACTTTCTGCTTAAAAGTTGAACCCCACCTCCAAAAGACACAGAAATGTACAATTCACAGCTGCTATAAATGAAGAGACAAAACAGATATCATGTTTAAATGCTCATGAACGTGCAAAAAAGGGTGAAAGTTTTTTTTTTCCTTGGAATGACCATGAAAAGGATTCTAGGGTTTGCTGATTTTTTTCCTTTCCTCCGATGGCTGATTTTTTTTTTCCTTTTTCCCCCTCCCTCTCTAATTTGTCTCTCTCTGTGCTCCTTTGGCTCTGCCTCCTGCACACCTGTGGAAGAGGAATGAATAGAGGGGGTGTGTGAACCATTCTGCTCCAGACTAACTGGCGCCACCAACAAAACACAAGACATGCTTGATCAACAACCCAAAACAAACCAGGTCAAACAACAACCACAGCTCCCAGGCTAGGCCAAACAGAGGAATACACAGCTGCAAGCCCCTGCTAGAAGCTTTGTAGAGGGGGAAATCTTCCCTGGAGCCCCTTTCCCAATAACCCATTTCCTTCTTCTACCATCCAAGTATTTGGTAAAAGGAAAAGGAACCGGAACAGTGTTAGTGCCTCGTTAAAAAAAAAATCGAGAAACCTGCCTGACAGATAGGCAGAGAGACGCTCCAGAAAGATGTAGAGCTGCTGATCTCGCCTCCATTTAAAGTGAGCCCTAAGTTACCGAAGGAAGGCAAGAACAGACTTAACTTGTTAACTAGGTTGGAGGGAGGGGTGTAGGGGAATTTTGTCACAGAGAGCTTGCTCTGGTGAAATGTTCTGTGGACCCGAGGGGGGGAAAGAGGGTGGGAAAGGAAAAGCTGGTTGGTTTATTGGGCACCTGAAGAAGAAAGGCAAATGACCACTCACCTTAAGAGTGCAGTTCAGCGGCACAAAATACTGTCCCCTTGTTTGTTAACAGCACCAGCCTGAAACAGTAACAAAAATGTAAGAGGGGAAAAAAGTTATCAGGAGCGAATAATGAACCTATTCATAACACTAGGTTTTGTTCTGCAGCTACAGTATTCGCGCAGACACACACACACACACACACACACACACACACACACTAAGAGGGACAGCACAGTGCTCAGACAAGCACGTCCAGGCGAGATTAAACAAGACACATCATGCAAATAGGCTGGACTGGACATACGACAGCCCCGTCCGGCCGCCTCTCTCCCTTCTATCCATACGCCAGGGATGGCGGTTACGGACCGAGAATGAATGGGTGGGCAGCATCGGGGGAACCCGGTTCCCCCATTACAAGAGAGGAGTGAAGAAACTGTCACTCTCTCCTGGACACAGTCCAGCAACCCATCCCACTCCACCCCGGATTGCCAATGAGAGGACAAAAAACAAACAAAAAACCCTCTGGCCCTGGCCCCTAGGCTTCAGATTCGCCGACTGGTCCTCATCTTCCCTTAACAGCAATCGTCCTTTCCACCCAGCGAGTACTGCCTGGGGTGGATCCCACAGGAGGAGACTCGCAGTAGCCTAGCCATACGCCCCGGCCCGCCCGCGCGCAACAAGCCCTGGAGAGCTCGCTATACCCTTGTTCCCAGGAGCCTGAGTCTCCCCCACCGCAGCGCACGTCCCTCTCCAGCTCTCGGGCGCCGTGCGCCCCGCGCTGCCCGCCCGCCAGCTCGCTCCAGCGCACATTGCACCCCCCGGCCCTACCTCGCCCGCGGCAGGAGCGGCGCCCTCTTACCGGGTCGGTGTTGAGGGCAGTGAGCGGGGTCCGGGGGGGTCCGGCGGGACAGCTCCCGGAGGAGGGGTGATGCAGCGGCGGCGGCGGCGGTGGCTGCTGCCTCAGCAGAGCCGGGTGCGTCTCCAGCGCCAGCTGCAGGTCCAGGATGTAGTCGATAACGTGCTGCAGGATCTCCACTTTGCTGACTTTCTTGTTGGGCGGGATGGTGGGCACCAGTTTCTTGAGGCGGCTGTAACAGTCATTCATATCGCACTGCAGGCACAGGGACGGCTCCTCCACCGCCGCCTCGGCCGCCTTGCAACGCGCCGCGGCCGCCGCAGCCACGGCCGCCGCTGAGCCTCCCAGGCTGTGGCTGTGCTCCGCCAGGCAGCGCAGCGCCAGCTCCCCGCCGCAGCCCGACGGCGCCTTCCGGCCCGAGGGGCGGACGGGACTCACGGCTTTCATGGTGCGCGCCCTTCTGAGAGCGGATTCTGGCCTCGGCCACGAAGAGGAGACCCGGGAGGGCAAAGGAGAGGGCAAGAAGAACACCCCCCACCCAGCCGCCGCCACCCCCAGCCTGCGCTCGCTCCCTGTCCCTATCTTTCGCTTCCCTCAATCCAGGCTTAAGATACAGGAGGATCGCTCCTAGTCCTTTGGCAACACAATTGACAGCGAAAGCCGCCTGTCCCTGGAAGCGAGGTTCGGGGTTGGCGAGGGAATTTCTGTTCAGTGGAGCACCACTGGACCGTGCGAATAAAAATAAATAAAAAAGATAGAAAGAAGCTAACACATGCACGAAAAAGCTCCCAACCCACCCCCGGTCGTTATTCCCTCCCTTCTGAGCTCAGACTAAAAGCCCCCGCCGCCGCCGCTGCTGCTGCAGCTGTCTCCTCTCCGCCTTCTCTGAGCTCTCCCTCGATCGCGCTCTCACTCCCTCTCCCTGAAACACTCTTAACTCCCTCTTTACTGAACACACTCTCGCCTCCACTATGCTCTCTCCTCAGCCCGCAGCGTAGCTTTATTTATAGAGAATGAAGGCCAGGGGGCGGGGCTCGCGCGCCGGCCCAGAGAGAGGAGCGCGAGCCAAAGAAGGGGGCGCGAGGGGAGGGAGGGAGTGGAAAGGGTTGTTGGGGTTTAGGGTGGTGTTGGTGGGGAGGGTGGGGGGGAAAGGCAGTGAAGGGAATGGGCGGGAGGTCCACGGCCACCAACCAATCAGGCAGACGGTGCCACCTCAGGGAATGACGATTGGGCCAATGGGAAGGATGCTCCATTCCGTCAACGCTGTGGGTCTGGGCTCAAAGAACGAGAGAAGGTGGGCAAGGCTGGTGCGTGCCCAAGGGAGGGGAGAGAGAGAAAGAGGGAGAGAAAAAGAGGAAGAGAAAGAAAGGGAGAGAGAGAGAGACAGAGAGAGAGAGAGACAGACAGACAGACAGAAGTTCCTAGGAAGAACTGAGGGAATGTGTGGCTGATATACACTCTGTGCCCGTGCACTGCATCGGAGGAGCTGAGTCCTCGTATCCAGTCATCCCCATCACTAGCCTCATGTTAGCTTAATATAATTAAAAAGTGGGGAGAAAACCAGCGCTGAGACCCTCCACCGCTGATCCATTCAGTCCCTGCCGCTTTGACTTGAGCACCTTAAGAAAGACAGATCGTGTTTTCTTTGGCGCAGCACATTTATGTATTGTGCTCTTTCGTTCTTTCATTATCTGGAGCAAAGCCTTTTTACAAGTCCAGAAATATTAGATTGAAGTGTCTAGCCTTTCCATAATTAAAAAAAATTATAATCATAAATGAATGCTGCCTACAGGTTCCGGGAAAGAAGACTTTACAAATAACAAAAATCTTACTCTGGGTTCTGGGGAATTTTTTTGCTCCTGTCCAAAATGAACACAAAAGTGGGCTCAAGAAAAACAATTGTTTTGAGCATTAAATTAGAGCACGTAACTATTTAAAATTCATGGAGATGGAGTATTTAAAATTCCACCATGACATATAATATTAATCCATTTTATGTAAAATTCATATCTGTAAGTTAATTTAGCCCATTAACGCACCACTTCACGTATTAGTCAATGTACCATGTTTTAAATATGACGCTGAAAATGTCCAATTCCTGTTCTTTGCAACAGCACATTAAAATTAACACTTACAATCCCGAGTCTTGCTTGTTTCCTTACTCTGGCTAAAACAGAATTGCAGCCTGTTAATTCATGGAGTTTTTGTGTTACGTTTCTAAAGACTAGGCTTTCTGCAAGGATTGGAAGCCTCATGGGTTAACTGAACTTTTGGTGCATCCCTTTTTACCTTCGAAGCCCTCCCCCAACAAAATAAAGCTTTTCATAGAGGCAAAGGGAATAAAGACTCAATGTCCTTGGGGAAATGTATCATAGGATCACAGATTTAGAGACAGAAGAGCTCTTAGGGGTCAAACACCTTGACCCTGCTAGCCCTTTTCCTCACTCCACTCTAAGTAGGCAGAGTACCTAGCTAAATGAAACTCTTAAGGGCACCACATTCATTTGCCTAAGAATTCAAATCATGTAGATTGATTCTTCCTTCACATTAGTATTAGAGAAACACATGTAGTTCTCTACCCCTTACTACTTTTCTGCCCACCAAATGGGAAAAAACTTTCCAGGGCAGGAAACCAGGTCCTTGACTACAAGCAGGTATTTTCAATACCTTGCCCACTTGTGGATAATATGACTAGTGAACTACCATTTCCCTAGAGAACACTCCTTACTCCTGATGAAATGAAGAGAAACTATTTAGATGCTGCTTTCACTGATAGGCAGAGGATGTATTCCTCTATCCTCCTCAAAGCTAAAGATTTGCAGTGCATTTACAATTACATATTTACAATATGTAATATCTGAGTGAAATAAAGACTGGTTTTTACTTATATACACATATATAACTCTAGACCTAGTGTGGCGACTCACCATGCAGCTGCAAACTTTTATTTTTTAGAAGAAAATAGACAAAATTATTTTTATGCCTGATGCTTTATATATGTGCAATGTAGACATATGCGTTTATGTATATGTCCATGTCCAGATGTGTCAAAATGCACATATATGGAAATTTGTGTTCTACATATCTCTGTAAACAACAGACACCCACAACCACACAGATTACCTTAACTTTAGTTAGAAAATTGCAGGAAAAACTCGGTATAGGTTGTTATCTTGGAGCTAAATCACTGGAATTCAAATATCATTGCTCCTAGTTTTGCCTTTATTATTAACTTTGACCCGTTGTTTATCTATGGTTATTTTCTTTGATAAATCTTAGAAGTATTTTACAAAATTTTCTTGAAATTAATTGCTTAATTTGAGAAATCTGTTGTGTTAATTTCCAGATAAATATTCTTTTAAAATAGATTATAATATCTATAATGTAGAAGCTTTTGCAAAATCTACAACTTCAAACTGTTCCTCAACCTTATTGAATGAATAAATCAAGAAATATTTATTAACCTCTTAAAACGTCTGCAGCACTCTGCTAATCTCTTCATATATAAATAAAAAAGTAGAGATGTCCCTGCTTTTTTTTAATTGAGTCAAATTTTAAATTTGTAACACACACAAATAGATACATATATTAAATTTCGTTAAATTCTAGAAAATCACAGAAGAGAATGTGGCAAGAGTGGACTTTAAAAGTTAAAAAAAAACATTTTTTAAGAATACTATGTGCCAGTCACAATGTGCTTTATAACCATTATTTCATTTGATTTTCATAACAACTCTGAGAGGAAGGGACTATTATTAACCCCATTTTACAGATGAAGTAACTGATGAAGTTAAAGGTTAAATAACTTGCCAAGGGTCACACAGCTAGGAAGTCTCTAAGGCTGGATTCGAATTTGTCTCTCTGACCCCAGGCTGGGTTCTCTCTCCATGGTGCCACCTAGCTGCCTCTTTGACAATGTTAGGTGGGCATTAATGATTATGGTGCTGTTACAAGCTCAAGAATATCATGGCACCTTTCTGTAAACCTCCATCTCATCCTTGTGAGGTAGGTAGAAGTAGGTATTATGGTTCTGATTTTAGGGTCTGAAGAAAGAAATAAAAATGAGTTATGATTATTCTAGAAGAGTCCAAATCCATTTCCTCCTTAGGCTCACCAGTGAACTCAGTGGACATTCAGACTGAAACATTTGCTGAAGAATTACTTGGTTGGAGTGAGAGTTAAGGGGCCATTCAGATTCATAGAGGTCAATCTCTTTTATTAAAGTTTTATATGACAGCAAACCACTAAGTACTATTGGCAGTGAAGGCTAAAAATCTAGCATCTCCACAATACTTCCTTTTATATATAATTGTCTATTCCTTCCTATAATGCAATAGATTCTGTATGAATGAATTCATGGATAGGTTTGATAGACTACAAAAAATGACCTAGATGGAAACCCAGGATGAAATATTTTCAGGAGAATTACTGCCTGGCCCACTGAAGTAAATGTATCCATATCTCCTCCAGACAAAGATGTCTGTGGAGACTCACTCTGGAGGCATTCTAGATGCTAATCAGACCATTGCAGAATTGAAACACCCAGTCTATTAAGATTCACAATTACCCTGTGTTTACATGAAGCAAGTGTATCCAAGCATATTGCTGTTCAGCCCAATGCTTTTTTTTTTGTCCCCCATATCACTTTTCTACATGGTCTGCAACGAAATAGAGGGTGGGCTCAAATGCAGAGTCAGAGATGGTACTACATTCACTCTCCCTATTAAGTAAAGTGAATATAGGAGTCACTTTCCCTTTCAGGCTTCCAGGTAACCATTTTGCATGATGCTGCAGTGATGTATGCAATGGTCCCCTTGCTCCAAGGGAGCTAACTAGGTACTAGGGAGTTTCAAACAGAGTAGTTTCTCAGGTACTGAACTGCTGGCACATGCGTTTGTCCTATGTTCTGCATGACATTTAAATCTCTTTGTAACCTCTCTCCTGCTTTTTCAGTCTCCATATACCTTATTTCCTGACAGATATTTTTTAATGTAGGGACACTGGCCTCCCAGCTGTTCCTCGAACAAGATAATCCATTTCTTGACTCCAGTCATTCTACTTGGCTGTATCCCATGCCTGGAATGCTCTCTCTCCTCTGCTCCAATTACTGACCTCCCTTGCTTCCTTTAAGTCCTGACTAAAATGCCACCTTCTTTAGGAAGCTTTCCCCACCCCTCTTAATTCCAGTGCCTTCCCTCTGTTAACTATTTCCTATTTACCTTGTTATATATTTGTTTGCATGGTGCCTCCCCCATTAGACTGTAAGCTCTTTGAGGGCAGGGACTATCATTTGCATCTCTGTGCCTAGCACATAGTAAGTGATTAAAAAATATTGATTGATTGGTTGAAGTACTTGATATCAACCCCAGAAATATTGTTGATAAGCTTTTAGATTTGCTCTGAGTTTTGAAAGGTACCCTGAGAAAGGAATGTTGCATGTTGGAAAAAATCTGCATAATGGTGTGGGCTTCAAAAACTCATGATCAGAAATATTTTACAAGTTCATCCCTTTGAATGAGAAATCAACAAACCTCTAAAAATCCTACACTTTGAGAGAGTTCTTAAAACAAGAAGGGGGAAGTAAAAAATGAAGGAAGTAGATGTACCTCACTTTAACCTCCTGGGAAGCTGAAATTATTCTTGAGAGAGCCGGCATGCTGCGGGGAGAGAACTCTGGATGCTGAGTCCATAGAGACCTAAATAACCCCTCTGGTGGAGGCAGGTCATGTACTCTTGGCAAAGAGTCAATTATTTAACCTCTCTGAGCCTTGTTCCCTCATAAGTAAAATGTAGCCAATCAAGCCAGCCTCACACTTTGCAAACATTAAAGCCCTATATAAATGCCCTCCAAACTCCTTAAAACCACTTGGACTTTGGTCCTCTTCATATTGTGCCTTTTATTATCCTCCATATCACTTGTCTATATGGTCTTCATGTCCCAAACACAAAAGAGGAGTGGGGCAGGAGAGCAAAGGTTTGTAATCTGACCATTATCTTCACATATTTAAAGGCTTATCAAACAAAAGAATGCCGAAATTTGTTGTGATTGGCCTCGGAAGGTAGAAGTGGGACCAGTGTGTAGCTATCACTCCACATAAGGAAAAACAAAACAAAACAAAAAACAACCAACTTTATAAAAGTTAGAGCTATTCAAAAATGAAATGGGCTGCATAGGAAGTGGATGAATTTCCATTATTAGAAGCGGAAGCCTTCAAGTGGAAACTGGATAATACATGTTAGTGATAAAAAGTGTCAAAGATGATGTGAATTTTAAGATCCTATGTTTCTAAGAATGAATTTTAAGTAAGTGTTTAATAAGTACTTCTTAGGTGACTCATATATGACTTTTTAAAGTTGGATTACTTATTGGTCAGGCATCATAGTTCTGACTGGACAACAGGGAAATACACACAAACCTAAAGGTGAGATCCATCCTAAATATTTTGTTTGTCTTGATTTTCATTAGTGAGCTCTATCATAACAAAAAAGTTCCTTTTAAAAAGTCCTACTCTTATGTCTCATAATGGTTTGGAAGTGACTGTTGGTTCCTGAAGTCTATACCAGAAAAAGAAGAGTAGGATTTATGGTAAAATATAAGATTCACACTAGAATTGAAAGCATGGATGGATTGCAAACTACACTGACGGAGGAGGGAATACACACTTTGATGAGATCACTGACCCACTGAAATTCTGAACTATCATAAGGAAGCTTCTCCTTGTCCTGGTTATGTAATCAACAAGATTCTTTGCAGAAATGTCTGATTGGGGTGTCCCATTGTTCTGTTAAGAAATGCAACCAAACCCAAATTAACCGTTCTATTCTATTCCTCCCTGGAATAGAATTCTTGTCCTTGTGTGGAGAGTTGGCTAAAGAGTACATTAGGAAAGAACCCTGAAAAGGAAACATTATGTAGCTAGGCTTATATAGGGAAAAATTTCTTACAGAAAATGGTGTCAAGACAGTGATGTAATCTATGCATTTTCCTGCTTTCTGAAGTTTGTTCTAATAGCCTGCAACTATAAACTACATGTTAATACCTGCAGATCTTTAATGCATACTGAGTGTGTGGTCATTACCTCAAAGTTCACTTCATACTTATTTAAAAGGAACAGAAAAAATAACACAAGTGAACAGGAACTATTTTTCTTTGCCTTTTTCCTCTGCTGTAAAATGAAGGATGAAAGTGGACTCTCTGACCTCTATATTCCCTTTCCATTCTAATTCTGATTACTATACGATTCCTAATGATTCTGTGAATTTTATAATCCCTGAATAAAGAGTTATGTATCTGTGTTCCTGTGGCTGCTACTACCTTCCCCTCTAAAGCTACTTTTGATCTACTGTGTATATATCTTGTATATACTAATATTGCCTCTCCCAGTAGCATAAAAGTTCCTTGAAATCAGAGACTATTTTTTATTTTTCTATGTATACCCAATGGCTGGCAGACAGTAAACACTGGATAAATATTTGCTGGTACATTGATTGAGGATAGGAAGTGATGGCTGCAATGGTAATGAAAAGTTAAATCATGTGATCTCTCATTCATTTTTCAAACTTAATATTTTCTTGGAAATAGCATCAAATGTCAATGGAAATAATAAGATGTGCTTAGTAACAATTTACATATATTTCAATTAGTTAATTTAATTGCATAAAATAATACCTTTTCACTCCCTTCTATGCCTCCCCCAAATTCCTTTTTTCCATTCATTCTCATTCATTTTCCTTCATGATTATGATTCATTTGATTGTAAACTCCTTGAGAGCAGGCTGTCTTTTACTTCTTTCTGTATCTGTGCTTAACACAGTGTTTGGCATATAGTAGATGCTTAATAAATGTTTATTAATTGATTATGACTAGCATGTACTCCTTTCTTTCAGTTCTGATTTTCTACTTTGTATTACTTCATACATATCTTTCATTATTCATAATATTAAATTATTACTAATATTCTTCCACCAAATCAAAGGTATGGGTGTGGCATCAAAGTGGGGTGAGAATGTCTGAAGGGCCACAGTTGTGAAAGTGCATCCCCACTGAACAGACTTTTTATCTAGTCTTAGATTCACCATTGATGCTACCTGCTCTGATTATAGCATGCAAGGATGAAATGCTGGGTCCTTCTGCAAGAAGGAATTACTCTTCTTGATGTGGCATGGTGATGGCGGGCAGCTAGGCTGAGACATTTCTCCAGTCACTCTATATTCCCCAAACAATCAGTTGCCTGTCCACATCTAGCACTTTGGCACTAATAGAGTCCCACATCTGACTTTGTAAGTGTAGCAAGCAGTGTAGGTCATGGTGGCTCACTAGGTACCAAGATGATAGAATATTTCCTTTTTCCCAGGTTTGTTATTCCTGGTGTTGGATTAGATATTGATGAGATTTCTTCCATATA
Source organism: Petaurus breviceps papuanus (assembly GCF_028583685.1). NCBI lineage: Eukaryota > Metazoa > Chordata > Mammalia > Diprotodontia > Petauridae > Petaurus > Petaurus breviceps. The sequence goes on along the minus strand of NW_027185810.1, from coordinate 8,609,381 downwards.
AGGAACTCTTATGATTCTATGACAAAATAAGATTCTTTGTCTACATTCTACTCATTTTAAACTGGTTTTCTAGAGATAATTCTCCCCTTGCTTTTTTATATGAATAACAGGAATCTCAGTGGATAGAAGAAGTTATCCCAAGCCTCTGAGTGGGTAATAGACATTTCCTACAATATTATCCTCTTTGCTGTTTATTATTTTTGTTGGAGATGGGGTTGTTGCTTCAGTTCCAAGGAGATACAAGAGTAAAATTCTGCCACATGCTCAGAGAAACAACAAGTTTCCTGGAATGAGTTTAGTTTTGAGTATTTCTTTATTTTGACTAGGTAAATTAACTTGTTTTTTCTTTCTCTTTAATGTCTCGTGATTCCTCATCCTGCTGTGGTAGTGAGACCAGATTTTCAAAGGTTCTGCCAGCAGAGGTTCAATTCTTGCAGATCTTACAAGTTGGAAAGATTATGATTGTGCACCAAAGAACAATTTGCATGTCTGTCATTAAAGCTTGGAGAGGTTTATTATCAGGTTGTCTACAGAGTAATTCATTTTTCCGCCATACTAGAAGGATTGTGCTCTGTATTAGTAGGTAGAATATCCATACTGGTGACATCATGAATACCTGAAATGTGGAAATAGATTGAATGTTAATATTTCTGTTGGGAATACCAGCATCTTTCTAATTATCTAGGTTGACAATATCAGTCACCCTTTACTCTTCTCTCTTTTTCATCCCTAATATCCAACCACATCCCAAGTTTTATTGATTCTACCTCCATGACATGTCTTAATACATTTCATTTTCTCTGCTCACAGGGACTCTATTTTACTTCAGGCCCTAATCCTGTATTGGTCTTCCTGTCTTCTGGTCTCTCCCATCTCTATATCATTCTTTTCACAACTGCCAAATCAATGTTAGGATAGAAATATAATTATGTTACTCCCTTATTTTAAAATATTCAATAACTCTCTGCTGCCTATAGGATAAAATACAAACTCTTCACATTGGCTTTTAATGCTCTCCATGGTCAGGCCTCAATTACTTTCTCAAATTTATTTCATACAACTTCTTTTTACACACTCTTAAGTTCCAACCAAACTAGATTATTATTGTTTCTCAGACTTTGCATTCTATTCTCTAACTTAGGGCCCTTGCATTAGCATGAATGTCCTGTCTATAATGCAGTTACTCTTTAATTTTACTTTTGAGAATAATTTTCTTCCTTCAAGGATCAGCTATAATGTCATACTCTCACCTGTGGCTCCAAGAAGCTATAGCATGTGCAGCAGCCACACTCCAGTAAACCATCTCAGCAGATGGGCTAAACCAGGTTGAAGGTAACTAGTAGGCCTTAAACCTGTTGGTGAATTAGGGGGGGAAAGAGAGAGAGACGGAGAGAGAGAGAGAGAGAGAGAGAGAGAGAGAGAGAGAGAGAGAGA